>NW_026962394.1:25000-50000 GCF_032445375.1 Bacillus rossius redtenbacheri
TAGGTTAGGTTAGGTTAGGTCAGGTCATTGTATTTAATAATTTTTAAATTTTTTTTTACTTTTAGGCAAGGTTAGGTTAAGTTAGGTTAGGTTAGGTCATTGTATTTGATTATTTAAAAAAAATTCCCCTCTCAGGCAATATTAGGTTAGGTTAGGTTAGTTTAGGTTAGGTAAGGTCATTGTATTTAATTATTTAAAAAAATTTCCCCTCTCAGGCAATATTAGGTTAGGTTAGGTTAGGTTAGGTTAGGTTAGGTTAGGTTAGGTTAGGTTAGGTCAAGTCATTGTATTTAATAATTTTTAAATTTTTTTTACTCTCAGGCAAGGTTAGGTTAGGTTAGGTTAGGTTAGGTAAGTTTAGGTTAGGTTAGGTTAGGTTAGGTTAGGTTAGGTTAGGTTAGGTTAGGTTAGGTTAGGTTAGGTTAGGTTAGGTTAGGTTAGGTTAGGTTAGGTTAGGTTAGATTAGGTTAGGTTAGGTTAGGTTAGGTTAGGTTAGGTTAGGTTAGGTTAGGTTAGGTCAGGTCATTGTATTTAATAATTTTTAAATTTTTTTTACTCTCAGGCAAGGTTAGGTTAGGTTAGGTTAGGTTAGGTAAGGTTAGGTTAGGTTAGGTTAGGTTAGGTTAGGTTAGGTTAGGTTAGGTTAGGTTAGGTTAGGTTAGGTTAGGTTAGGTTGGTTGGTTAGGTTAGGTTAGGTTAGGTTAGGTTAGGTCAGGTCATTGTATTTAATAATTTTTAATTTTTTTTTTACTTTTAGGCAAGGTTAGGTTAAGTTAGGTTAGGTTAGGTCATTGTATTTGATTATTTAAAAAAAATTCCCCTCTCAGGCAATATTAGGTTAGGTTAGATTAGGTAAGTTTAGGTTAGGTAAGGTCATTGTATTTAATTATTTAAAAAAATTTCCCCTCTCAGGCAATATTAGGTTAGGTTAGGTTAGGTTAGGTTAGGTCATTGTATTTAATTATTTAAAAAAAATTCCCCTCTCAGGCAATATTAGGTTAGGTTAGGTTAGGTTAGGTTAGGTCATTGTATTTAATAATTTAAAAAAATTTCCCCTCTCAGGCAATATTAGGATTGGTTAGGTTAGGTTAGGTTAGGTTAGGTCAGGTCATTTTATTTAATAATTTTTAAATTTTTTTTTACTTTTAGGCAAGGTTAGGTTAAGATAGGTTAGGTAAGGTCATTGTATTTAATTATTTAAAAAAAATTCCCCTCTCAGGCAATATTAGGTTAGGTTAGGTTAGGTTAGGTTAGGTTAGGTTAGGTTAGGTTAGGTCAGGTCATTGTATTTAATAATTTTTAAATTTTTTTTACTCTCAGGCAAGGTTAGGTTAGGTTAGGTTAGGTTAGGTAAGGTTAGGTTAAGTTAGGTTAGGTTAGGTTAGGTTAGGTTAGGTTAGGTTAGGTTAGGTTAGGTTAGGTTAGGTTAGGTTAGGTTAGGTTAGGTTAGGTTAGGTTAGGTTAGGTTAGGTTAGGTTAGGTTAGGTTAGGTTAGGTTAGGTTAGGTTAGGTTAGGTTAGGTTAGGTTAGGTTAGGTTAGGTTATGTTAGGTTAGGTTAGGTTAGGTTAGGTTAGGTTAGGTAAGGTCATTGTATTTAATTATTTAAAAAAATTTCCCCTCTCAGGCAATATTAGGTTAGGTTAGGTTAGGTTAGGTTAGGTTAGGTTAGGTTAGGTTAGGTCAGGTCATTGTATTTAATAATTTTTAAATTTTTTTTTACTTTTAGGCAAGGTTAGGTTAAGTTAGGTTAGGTTAGGTCATTGTATTTGATTATTTAAAAAAAATTCCCCTCTCAGGCAATATTAGGTTAGGTTAGGTTAGGTTAGGTTAGGTTAGGTTAGGTTAGGTTAGGTTAGGTTAGGTTAGGTTAGGTTAGGTTAGGTTAGGTTAGGTTAGGTTAGGTTAGGTTAGGTTAGGTTAGGTTAGGTTAGGTTAGGTTAGGTTATGTTAGGTTAGGTTAGGTTAGGTTAGGTTAGGTTAGGTTAGGTTAGGTTATGTTAGGTTAGGTTAGGTTAGGTTAGGTTAGGTTAGGTAAGGTCATTGTATTTAATTATTTAAAAAAATTTCCCCTCTCAGGCAATATTAGGTTAGGTTAGGTTAGGTTAGGTTAGGTTAGGTTAGGTTAGGTTAGGTCAGGTCATTGTATTTAATAATTTTTAAATTTTTTTTTACTTTTAGGCAAGGTTAGGTTAAGTTAGGTTAGGTTAGGTCATTGTATTTGATTATTTAAAAAAAATTCCCCTCTCAGGCAATATTAGGTTAGGTTAGGTTAGTTTAGGTTAGGTAAGGTCATTGTATTTAATTATTTAAAAAAATTTCCCCTCTCAGGCAATATTAGGTTAGGTTAGGTTAGGTTAGGTTAGGTTAGGTTAGGTTAGGTTAGGTTAGGTCAAGTCATTGTATTTAATAATTTTTAAATTTTTTTTACTCTCAGGCAAGGTTAGGTTAGGTTAGGTTAGGTTAGGTAAGGTTAGGTTAGGTTAGGTTAGGTTAGGTTAGGTTAGGTTAGGTTAGGTTAGGTTAGGTTAGGTTAGGTTAGGTTAGGTTAGGTTAGGTTAGGTTAGGTTAGGTTAGGTTAGGTTAGGTTAGGTTAGGTTAGGTTAGGTTAGGTTAGGTTAGGTTAGGTTAGATTAGGTTAGGTTAGGTTAGGTTAGGTTAGGTTAGGTTAGGTTAGGTTAGGTTAGGTCAGGTCATTGTATTTAATAATTTTTAAATTTTTTTTACTCTCAGGCAAGGTTAGGTTAGGTTAGGTTAGGTTAGGTAAGGTTAGGTTAGGTTAGGTTAGGTTAGGTTAGGTTAGGTTAGGTTAGGTCAGGTCATTGTATTTAATAATTTTTAAATTTTTTTTACTCTCAGGCAAGGTTAGGTTAGGTTAGGTTAGGTTAGGTAAGGTTAGGTTAGGTTAGGTTAGGTTAGGTTAGGTTAGGTCAGGTCATTGTATTTAATAATTTTTAAATTTTTTTTACTCTCAGGCAAGGTTAGGTTAGGTTAGGTTAGGTTAGGTAAGGTTAGGTTAGGTTAGGTTAGGTTAGGTTAGGTTAGGTTAGGTTAGGTTAGGTTAGGTTAGGTTAGGTTAGGTTAGGTTAGGTTAGGTTAGGTTAGGTTAGGTTAGGTTAGGTTAGGTTAGGTTAGGTTAGGTTAGGTTAGGTTAGGTTAGGTTAGGTTAGGTTAGGTTAGGTTAGGTTAGGTTAGGTTAGGTTATGTTAGGTTAGGTTAGGTTAGGTTAGGTTAGGTTAGGTAAGGTCATTGTATTTAATTATTTAAAAAAATTTCCCCTCTCAGGCAATATTAGGTTAGGTTAGGTTAGGTTAGGTTAGGTTAGGTTAGGTTAGGTTAGGTCAGGTCATTGTATTTAATAATTTTTAAATTTTTTTTTACTTTTAGGCAAGGTTAGGTTAAGTTAGGTTAGGTTAGGTCATTGTATTTGATTATTTAAAAAAAATTCCCCTCTCAGGCAATATTAGGTTAGGTTAGGTTAGGTTAGGTTAGGTTAGGTTAGGTTAGGTTAGGTTAGGTTAGGTTAGGTTAGGTTAGGTTAGGTTAGGTTAGGTTAGGTTAGGTTAGGTTAGGTTAGGTTAGGTTAGGTTAGGTTAGGTTAGGTTAGGTTAGGTTAGGTTAGGTTAGGTTAGGTTAGGTTAGGTTAGGTTAGGTTAGGTTAGGTTAGGTTAGGTTAGGTTAGGTTAGGTTAGGTTAGGTTAGGTTAGGTTAGGTTAGGTTAGGTTAGGTTAGGTTAGGTTAGGTTAGGTTAGGTTAGGTTAGGTTAGGTTAGGTTAGGTTAGGTTAGGTTAGGTTAGGTTAGGTTAGGTTAGGTTAGGTTAGGTTAGGTTAGGTTAGGTTAGGTTAGGTTATGTTAGGTTAGGTTAGGTTAGGTTAGGTTAGGTTAGGTAAGGTCATTGTATTTAATTATTTAAAAAAATTTCCCCTCTCAGGCAATATTAGGTTAGGTTAGGTTAGGTTAGGTTAGGTTAGGTTAGGTTAGGTTAGGTCAGGTCATTGTATTTAATAATTTTTAAATTTTTTTTTACTTTTAGGCAAGGTTAGGTTAAGTTAGGTTAGGTTAGGTCATTGTATTTGATTATTTAAAAAAAATTCCCCTCTCAGGCAATATTAGGTTAGGTTAGGTTAGGTTAGGTTAGGTTAGGTTAGGTTAGGTTAGGTTAGGTTAGGTTAGGTTAGGTTAGGTTAGGTTAGGTTAGGTTAGGTTAGGTTAGGTTAGGTTAGGTTAGGTTAGGTTAGGTTAGGTTAGGTTAGGTTAGGTTAGGTTAGGTTAGGTTAGGTTAGGTTAGGTTAGGTTAGGTTAGGTTAGGTTAGGTTAGGTTAGGTTAGGTTAGGTTAGGTTAGGTTAGGTTAGGTTAGGTTAGGTTAGGTTAGGTTAGGTTATGTTAGGTTAGGTTAGGTTAGGTTAGGTTAGGTTAGGTAAGGTCATTGTATTTAATTATTTAAAAAAATTTCCCCTCTCAGGCAATATTAGGTTAGGTTAGGTTAGGTTAGGTTAGGTTAGGTTAGGTTAGGTTAGGTCAGGTCATTGTATTTAATAATTTTTAAATTTTTTTTTACTTTTAGGCAAGGTTAGGTTAAGTTAGGTTAGGTTAGGTCATTGTATTTGATTATTTAAAAAAAATTCCCCTCTCAGGCAATATTAGGTTAGGTTAGGTTAGTTTAGGTTAGGTAAGGTCATTGTATTTAATTATTTAAAAAAATTTCCCCTCTCAGGCAATATTAGGTTAGGTTAGGTTAGGTTAGGTTAGGTTAGGTTAGGTTAGGTTAGGTTAGGTCAAGTCATTGTATTTAATAATTTTTAAATTTTTTTTACTCTCAGGCAAGGTTAGGTTAGGTTAGGTTAGGTTAGGTAAGGTTAGGTTAGGTTAGGTTAGGTTAGGTTAGGTTAGGTTAGGTTAGGTTAGGTTAGGTTAGGTTAGGTTAGGTTAGGTTAGGTTAGGTTAGGTTAGGTTAGGTTAGGTTAGGTTAGGTTAGGTTAGGTTAGGTTAGGTTAGGTTAGGTTAGGTTAGGTTAGGTTAGGTTAGGTTAGGTTAGGTTAGGTTAGGTTAGGTTAGGTTAGGTTAGGTTAGGTTAGGTTAGGTTAGGTTAGGTTAGGTTAGGTTAGGTTAGGTTAGGTTAGGTTAGGTTAGGTTAGGTTAGGTTAGGTTAGGTTAGGTTAGGTTAGGTTAGGTTGGGTTAGGTTAGGTTAGGTTAGGTTAGGTTATGTTAGGTTAGGTCATTGTATTTAATTTTTTAAAAATTTTCCTCTCTCAGGCAAGGTTAGGTTAGGTTAGGTTACATTTGGTCATTGTATTTAATTATTTTCAAATTTTTCCTCTCTCAGGCAAGGTTAGGTTAGGTTAGGTTATGTAAGGTTAGGTCATTGTATTTAATTTTTTTAAATTTTTCCTCTCTTAGGCAAGGTTAGGTCAGGTTAGGTTAGGTTATGTTAGGTTAGGTTAGGTTAGGTTAGGTTAGGTTAGGTTAGGTTAGGTTAGGTTAGGTTAGGTTAGGTTAGGTTAGGTTAGGTTGGGTTAGGTTAGGTTAGGTTAGGTTAGGTTATGTTAGGTTAGGTCATTGTATTTAATTTTTTAAAAATTTTCCTCTCTCAGGCAAGGTTAGGTTAGGTTAGGTTACATTAGGTCATTGTATTTAATTATTTTCAAATTTTTTCCCTCTCAGGCAAGGTTAGGTTAGGTTAGGTTAGGTTATGTAAGGTTAGGTTATTGTATTTAATTTTTTTAAATTTTTCCTCTCTCAGGCAATGTTAGGTTAGGTTAGGTTTGTTTAGGTTAGGTTAGGTCATTGTATTTAATTATTTTGAAATTTTTCCCCTCTCAGGCAAGGTTAGGTTAGGTTAGGTTAGGTTAGGTTAGGTTAGGTTATGTTAGGTTGGGTTTGGTTAGGTCAGGTTAGGTCATTGGTTTTTTTTAATTAATTTTAAATATTAGTTCTCTGAGGTAAGTCAGTTCAAGTCCACAATAGTGTAAATTTTTTTTAAAAAAATTTTAATTTTAAATATTTTATATAAAAAAATTATTTTATCAATAAAAAAAAGTGTGGGATGAATGGTGTATATTATTATAAATATTTTATTGCCATATGTGAGTATGAGGATTATCATGTGGATAATATCTTAAGAAGCACCCCATTTAAATTATGTTAAATAAAATAATTTTTTTATATATACTAATATTAATTTATATTTATTAATTAATCTTAAAATATTTTTAATTCAAATTTATTTTCTATTTTGAAATTTTGTTTTCCATAGAAACAGTGTTTTTTTTTTTTTAACTTTTTTTTTTTTTTTAATATATTCAGTAAAAATATATTAGCTTGGATCAGTAATGACGTATTTTCCTTCCGAGAAGCTGTGGCAGAAGCAGCAGCCACGTCCACACAGAAGTTCTTGAGAAATAGCAATTTTGCTCTATTCGTGGTTGTTTTCGTTCGTGGTTGTTTGCCGTGCGGGGCGAATCGGGAAATCAAGCAAATAGCTGGAGACATTCTCCCGGCGATCGAGGCCTCGGCGGCCGGGAAAAACGCGCGCGTTTGGGCGTTGCGCGCACCCATGGCAAGGCCCATTTTGGGTTATATAGGGGGTAGTGGTGTCCCGAGGGGAAAAAATTAACATGTTAAATACAGCTTCCAGGCAATAGAGAAATGTCTCGGCGACGGAAGGCACCACTACCCGGCATATTTCCGCCCCTCGGACTCCGTGCGCCAGCCTGTAATAGCGAATCGGGACTTAGAAAAAATTCGAGCAGAGAGCCAGAAAATTCTCCCGGCGATGGAGGCCTCCGCGGCCGAGGAAATTGTCATTGGTGATTTTGCATGTTAAATTAACATGTGTATTAACACAGGCTTGGAGAAGCAAGCCTGCGGGACTCTGCAATACATTGAGCGGGGAGCCAGAAAATTCTGGCGGCGACCGAGGCCTCCGGGGCCGGGAGAACTCTCGGCGCTCGGGCTCCGCGTGTACCCGCGGCAAGGTCCATTTTGGGTTATATAGGGGGTAGTGGTGTCCCGAGGGGTAAAAATTAACATGTTAAATACAGCTTCCAGGCAATAGAGAAATGTCTCGGCGACGGAAGGCACCACTACCCGGCGAATTCCCGCCCCTCGGAATCCGTGCGCCAGCCTATAATAGCGAATCGGGACTTAGAAAAAATTCGAGCAGGGAGCCAGAAAATTCTGGCGGTGACCGAGACCTCCGCGGCCGAGGAAATGGTCATCGGTGATTTTACATGTTAAATTAACATGTGTATTAACACTGGCTGGGAGAAGCAAGCCTGCGGGACTCTGCAATATATTGAGCGGGGAGCCAGAAAATTCTGGCGGCGACCGAGGCCTCCGCGGCCGGGATAATAATCCTTGGTAATTTTACATGTTAAATTAACATGTGTATTAACACATGCTGGGAGAAGCAGGCATTCTGGACTTTGAAAAATTTCGAGCAGGGGCCGGAGAAATTCTCCCGGCGACCGAGGCCTCCGCGGCCGGGAGAACTCTCGGCGCTCGGGCTCCGCGTCTACCCATGGGGAGCGGGCAGCCAGAAAATTCTGGCGGCGACCGAGGCCTCCGCGGCCGAGGAAAAGGTCATTGGTAATATTACATGTTAAATTAACATGTGTATTAACACATGCTGGGAGAAGCAGGCATTCTGGACTTTGAAAAATTTCGAGCAGGGGCCGCAGAAATTCTCCCGGCGACCGAGGCCTCCGCGGCCGGGAGAACTCTCGGCGCTCGGGCTCCGCGTCTACCCATGGGGAGCGGGCAGCCAGAAAATTCTGGCGGCGACCGAGGCCTCCGCGGCCGAGGAAATGGTCCTTGGTGATTTTACATGTTAAATTAACATGTGTATTAACACAGGCTGGGAGATGCAGGCATTCTGGTCTTAGAAAAATTTCGAACAGGGGCCGGAGAAATTCTCCCGGCGGCCGAGGCCTCCGCGGCCGGAAGAACTCTCGAAAACCACCTCGTTCGTGGTTGTTTGCCGTGCGGGGCGAATCGGGAAATCTAGCAAATAGCTGAAGACATTCTCCCGGCGATGGAGGCCTCGGCGGCCGGGAAAAACGCCCGCGCTCGGGCGTTGCGCGCCCCCTTGGCAAGGCCCATTTTGGGTTATATAGGGGGTAGTGGTGTCCCGAGGGGAAAAAATTAACATGTTAAATACTGCTCCCAGGCAATTGTAAAATGTCTCGGCGACGGAAGGCACCACTACCCGGCATATTTACGCCCCTCGGACTCCGTGCGCCAGCCTGTAATAGCGAATCGGGACTTAGAAAAAAAATTCGAGCAGGGAGCCAGAACATTTTCCCGGCGATCGAGGCCTCCGCGGCCGAGGAATTTGTCATTGGTGATTTTGCATGTTACATTAACATGTGTATTAACACAGGCTTGGAGAAGCAAGCCTGCGGGACTCTGCAATACATTGAGCGGGCAGCCAGAAAATTCTGGCGGCGACCGAGGCCTCCGCGGCCGGGGAAATAATCCTCTGTAATTTTACATGTTAAATTAACATGTGTATTAACACAGGCTTGGAGAAGCAAGCCTGCGGGACTCTGCAATACATTGAGCGGGGAGCCAGAAATTTCTGGCGGCGACCGAGGCCTCTGCGGCCGGGATAATAATCCTTGTTAATTTTACATGTTAAATTAACATGTGTATTAACACAGGCTGGGAGAACTAGGCATTCTGGACTTTGAAAAATTTCGAGCAGGGGCCGGAGAAATTCTCCCGGCGACCGAGGCCTCCGCGGCCGGGAGAACTCTCGGCGCTCGGGCTCCGCGTCTACCCATGGGGAGCGGGCAGCCAGAAAATTCTGGCGGCGACCGAGGCCTCCGCGGCCGAGGAAAAGGTCATTGGTAATATTACATGTTAAATTAACATGTGTATTAACACATGCTGGGAGAAGCAGGCATTCTGGACTTTGAAAAATTTCGAGCAGGGGCCGGAGAAATTCTCCCGGCGACCGAGGCCTCCGCGGCCGGGAGAACTCTCGGCGCTCGGGCTCCGCGTCTACCCATGGGGAGCGGGCAGCCAGAAAATTCTGGCGGCGACCGAGGCCTCCGCGGCCGAGGAAATGGTCCTTGGTAATTTTACATGTTAAATTAACATGTGTATTAACACAGGCTGGGAGAAGCAGGCATTCTGGACTTTGGAAAATTTCGAGCAGGGGCCGGAGAAATTCTCCCGGCGACCGAGGCCTCTGCGGCCGGGAGAACTCTCGGCGCTCGGGCTCCGGGTGTACCCGCGGCAAGGCCCATTTTGTGTTATATAGGGGGTAGTGGTGTCCCGAGGGGGAAAAAATTAACATGTTAAATACTGCTTCCAGGCAATAGGAAAATGTCTCGGCGACGGAACGCACCACTACCCGGCGAATTCCCGCCCCTCGGACTCCGTGCGCCAGCTTGTAAGAGCGAATCGGGACTTGGAAAAAATTTTATCGGGGAGCCAGAAAATTCTCCCGGCGATCAAGGCAATCACCGCCGGGAGAATTTTTTCTAGCTAACCGATTGAAATTTTCAAAGTACCAATTGCCTCGAAAACAACCACGAACGTAAAACAACCACGAACGGAAAACAACCACGAACGACAACAACCACGAACGACAACAACCACGAACGACAACAACCACGAACGGAAAACAACCCCGAACGACAACAACCACGAACGCACAACAACCACGAATGAAAACAACCACGAACGGTAAACAACCACGAACGAAAACAACCACGAACGAAAACCACCTCGTTCGTGGTTGTTCGCCTTGTGGGGCGAATCGGGACATCATGCAAATAGCTGGAGACATTCTCCCGGCGATCGAGGCCTCGGCGCCCGGGAAAAATGCCCGCGCTCGGGCGTTGTGGGCACCCATTGCATGGCCCATTTTGGGTTATATAGGGGGTAGTGGTGTCCCGAGGGGGAAAAAATTAACATGTTAAATACTGCTCCCAGGCAATTGTAAAATGTCTCGGCGACGGAAGGCACCACTACCCGGCATATTTCCGCCCCTCGGACTCCGTGCGCCAGCCTGTAATAGCGAATCGGGACTTAGAAAAAATTCGAGCAGAGAGCCAGAAAATTCTCCCGGCGATGGAGGCCTCCGCGGCCGAGGAAATTGTCATTGGTGATTTTGCATGTTAAATTAACATGTGTATTAACACAGGCTTGGAGAAGCAAGCCTGCGGGACTCTGCAATACATTGAGCGGGGAGCCAGAAAATTCTGGCGGCGACCGAGGCCTCCGCGGCCGGGAGAACTCTCGGCGCTCGGGCTCCGCGTCTACACATGGGGAGCGGGCAGCCAGAAAATTCTGGCGGCGACCGAGGCCTCCGCGGCCGAGGAAATGGTCCTTGGTGATTTTACATGTTAAATTAACATGTGTATTAACACAGGCTGGGAGAAGCAAGCCTGCGGGTCGCTGCAATATATTGAGCGGGGAGCCAGAAATTTCTGGCGGCGACCGAGGCCTCCGCGGCCGGGGAAATAATCCTCGGTAATTTTACATGTTAAATTAACATGTGTATTAACACAGGCTTGGAGAAGCAAGCCTGCGGGACTCTGCAATACATTGAGCGGGGAGCCAGAAATTTCTGGCGGCGACCGAGGCCTCTGCGGCCGGGATAATAATCCTTGGTAATTTTACATGTTAAATTAACATGTGTATTAACACAGGCTGGGAGAACTAGGCATTCTGGACTTTGAAAAATTTCGAGCAGGGGCCGGAGAAATTCTCCCGGCGACCGAGGCCTCCGCGGCCGGGAGAACTCTCGGCGCTCGGGCAGCGCGTCTACCCATGGGGAGCGGGCAGCCAGAAAATTCTGGCGGCGACCGAGGCCTCCGCGGCCGAGGAAAAGGTCATTGGTAATATTACATGTTAAATTAACATGTGTATTAACACATGCTGGGAGAAGCAGGCATTCTGGACTTTGAAAAATTTCGAGCAGGGGCCGGAGAAATTCTCCCGGCGACCGAGGCCTCCGCGGCCGGGAGAACTCTCGGCGCTCGGGCTCCGCGTCTACCAATGGGGAGCGGGCAGCCAGAAAATTCTGGCGGCGACCGAGGCCTCCGCGGCCGAGGAAATGGTCCTTGTTGATTTTACATGTTAAATTAACATGTGTATTAACACAGGCTGGGAGAAGCAAGCCTGCGGGACTCTGCAATACATTGAGCGGGGAGCCAGAAAATTCTGGCGGCGACCGAGGCCTCCGCGGCCGAGGAAATGGTCCTCAATGATTTTACATGTTAAATTATCATGTGTATTAACACAGGCTGGGAGAAGCAAGCCTGCGGGACTCTGCAATACATTGAGCGGGGAGCCAGAAAATTCTGGCGGCGACCGAGGCCTCCGCGGCCGGGGAAATAATCCTCGGTAATTTTACATGTTAAATTAACATGTGTATTAACACAGGCTGGGAGAAGCAGGCATTCTGGACTTTGAAAAATTTCGAGCAGGGGCCGGAGAAATTCTCCCGGCGACCGAGGCCTCCGCGGCCGGGAGAACTTCGGCGCTCGGGCTCCGCGTGTACCCGCCGCAAGGCCCATTTTGGGTTATATAGGGGGTAGTGGTGTCTCTGGAGGGAAAAAATACACGGTAAATATTGCAGCCAGAGCCTATGGCAATCTGTTGGCGACCGAGGCCTCCACACGCCGGCAAATTTTCGGCTCTCGGACTGTGTGTATTCCACTGGAGACAGGCCTGCGGGACTCTGTAATATATTGAGCCGGGAGCCAGAAAATTCTGGCGGCGACCGAGGCCTCCGCGGCCGGGGAAATAATCCTCGGTAATTTTACATGTTAAATTAACATGTGTATTAACACAGGCTGGGAGAAGCAAGCCTGCGGGTCGCTGCAATATATTGAGCGGGGAGCCAGAAAATTCTGGCGGCGACCGAGGCCTCCGCGGCCGGGGAAATAATCCTCGGTAATTTTACATGTTAAATTAACATGTGTATTAACACAGGCTTGGAGAAGCAAGCCTGCGGGACTCTGCAATACATTGAGCGGGGAGCCAGAAAATTCTGGCGGCGACCGCGGCCTCTGCGGCCAGGGAAATAATCCTCGGTAATTTTACATGTTAAATAACCATGTGTATTAACACAGGCTGGGAGAAGCAAGCATGCGGGACTCTGCAATATATTGAGCAGGGAGCCAGAAAATTCTGGCTGCGACCGAGGCCTCTGCGGCCGAGGAAATGGTCATTGGTAATTTTACATGTTAAATTAACATGTGTTTTAACACAGGCTGGGAGATGCAGGCATTCTGGACTTAGAAAAATTTCGAGCAGGGGCCCGAGAAATTCTCCCGGCGACCGAGGCCTCTGCGGCCGGGAGAACTCTCGAAAACCACCTCGTTCGTGGTTGTTTGCCGTGCGGGGCGAATCGGGAAATCTAGCAAATAGCTGAAGACATTCTCCCGGCGATGGAGGCCTCGGCGGCCGGGAAAAACGCCCGCGCTCGGGCGTTGCGCGCCCCCTTGGCAAGGCCCATTTTGGGTTATATAGGGGGTAGTGGTGTCCCGAGGGGAAAAAATTAACATGTTAAATACTGCTCCCAGGCAATTGTAAAATGTCTCGGCGACGGAAGGCACCACTACCCGGCATATTTACGCCCCTCGGACTCCGTGCGCCAGCCTGTAATAGCGAATCGGGACTTAGAAAAAAAATTCGAGCAGGGAGCCAGAACATTTTCCCGGCGATCGAGGCCTCCGCGGCCGAGGAATTTGTCATTGGTGATTTTGCATGTTAAATTAACATGTGTATTAACACAGGCTTGGAGAAGCAAGCCTGCGGGACTCTGCAATACATTGAGCGGGCAGCCAGAAAATTCTGGCGGCGACCGTGGCCTCCGCGGCCGGGGAAATAATCCTCTGTAATTTTACATGTTAAATTAACATGTGTATTAACACAGGCTTGGAGAAGCAAGCCTGCGGGACTCTGCAATACATTGAGCGGGGAGCCAGAAATTTCTGGCGGCGACCGAGGCCTCTGCGGCCGGGATAATAATCCTTGGTAATTTTACATGTTAAATTAACATGTGTATTAACACAGGCTGGGAGAACTAGGCATTCTGGACTTTGAAAAATTTCGAGCAGGGGCCGGAGAAATTCTCCCGGCGACCGAGGCCTCCGCGGCCGGGAGAACTCTCGGCGCTCGGGCTCCGCGTCTACCCATGGGGAGCGGGCAGCCAGAAAATTCTGGCGGCGACCGAGGCCTCCGCGGCCGAGGAAAAGGTCATTGGTAATATTACATGTTAAATTAACATGTGTATTAACACATGCTGGGAGAAGCAGGCATTCTGGACTTTGAAAAATTTCGAGCAGGGGCCGGAGAAATTCTCCCGGCGACCGAGGCCTCCGCGGCCGGGAGAACTCTCGGCGCTCGGGCTCCGCGTCTACCCTTGGGGAGCGGGCAGCCAGAAAATTCTGGCGGCGACCGAGGCCTCCGCGGCCGAGGAAATGGTCCTTGGTGATTTTACATGTTAAATTAACATGTGTATTAACACAGGCTGGGAGAAGCAGGCATTCTGGACTTTGGAAAATTTCGAGCAGGGGCCGGAGAAAATCTCCCGGCGACCGAGGCCTCTGCGGCCGGGAGAACTCTCGGCGCTCGGGCTCCGGGTGTACCCGCGGCAAGGCCCATTTTGTGTTATATAGGGGGTAGTGGTGTCCCGAGGGGGAAAAAATTAACATGTTAAATACTGCTTCCAGGCAATAGGAAAATGTCTCGGCGACGGAACACACCACTACCCGGCGAATTCCCGCCCCTCGGACTCCGTGCGCCAGCTAGTAAGAGCGAATCGGGACTTGGAAAAAATTTTATCGGGGAGCCAGAAAATTCTCCCGGCGATCAAGGCAATCACCGCCGGGAGAATTTTTTCTAGCTAACCGATTGAAATTTTCAAAGTACCAATTGCCTCGAAAACAACCACGAACGTAAAACAACCACGAACGGAAAACAACCACGAACGACAACAACCACGAACGACAACAACCACGAACGACAACAACCACGAACGGAAAACAACCCCGAACGACAACAACCACGAACGCACAACAACCACGAATGAAAACAACCACGAACAGTAAACAACCACGAACGAAAACAACCACGAACGAAAACCACCTCGTTCGTGGTTGTTCGCCTTGTGGGGCGAATCGGGACATCATGCAAATAGCTGGAGACATTCTCCCGGCGATCGAGGCCTCGGCGCCCGGGAAAAATGCCCGCGCTCGGGCGTTGTGGGCACCCATTGCATGGCCCATTTTGGGTTATATAGGGGGTAGTGGTGTCCCGAGGGGGAAAAAATTAACATGTTAAATACTGCTCCCAGGCAATTGTAAAATGTCTCGGCGACGGAAGGCACCACTACCCGGCATATTTCCGCCCCTCGGACTCCGTGCGCCAGCCTGTAATAGCGAATCGGGACTTAGAAAAAATTCGAGCAGAGAGCCAGAAAATTCTCCCGGCGATGGAGGCCTCCGCGGCCGAGGAAATTGTCATTGGTGATTTTGCATGTTAAATTAACATGTGTATTAACACAGGCTTGGAGAAGCAAGCCTGCGGGACTCTGCAATACATTGAGCGGGGAGCCAGAAAATTCTGGCGGCGACCGAGGCCTCCGCGGCCGGGAGAACTCTCGGCGCTCGGGCTCCGCGTCTACACATGGGGAGCGGGCAGCCAGAAAATTCTGGCGGCGACCGAGGCCTCCGCGGCCGAGGAAATGGTCCTTGGTGATTTTACATGTTAAATTAACATGTGTATTAACACAGGCTGGGAGAAGCAAGCCTGCGGGTCGCTGCAATATATTGAGCGGGGAGCCAGAAATTTCTGGCGGCGATCGAGGCCTCCGCGGCCGGGGAAATAATCCTCGGTAATTTTACATGTTAAATTAACATGTGTATTAACACAGGCTTGGAGAAGCAAGCCTGCGGGTCTCTGCAATACATTGAGCGGGGAGCCAGAAATTTCTGGCGGCGACCGAGGCCTCTGCGGCCGGGATAATAATCCTTGGTAATTTTACATGTTAAATTAACATGTGTATTAACACAGGCTGGGAGAACTAGGCATTCTGGACTTTGAAAAATTTCGAGCAGGGGCCAGAGAAATTCTCCCGGCGACAGAGGCCTCCGCGGCCGGGAGAAATCTCGGCGCTCGGGCAGCGCGTCTACCCATGGGGAGCGGGCAGCCAGAAAATTCTGGCGGCGACCGAGGCCTCCGCGGACGAGGAAAAGGTCATTGGTAATATTACATGTTAAATTAACATGTGTATTAACACATGCTGGGAGAAGCAGGCATTCTGGACTTTGAAAAATTTCGAGCAGGGGCCGGAGAAATTCTCCCGGCGACCGAGGCCTCCGCGGCCGGGAGAACTCTCGGCGCTCGGGCTCCGCGTCTACCAATGGGGAGCGGGCAGCCAGAAAATTCTGGCGGCGACCGAGGCCTCCGCGGCCGAGGAAATGGTCCTTGTTGATTTTACATGTTAAATTAACATGTGTATTAACACAGGCTGGGAGAAGCAAGCCTGCGGGACTCTGCAATACATTGAGCGGGGAGCCAGAAAATTCTGGCGGCGACCGAGGCCTCCGCGGCCGAGGAAATGGTCCTCAATGATTTTACATGTTAAATTAACATGTGTATTAACACAGGCTGGGAGAAGCAAGCCTGCGGGACTCTGCAATACATTGAGCGGGTAGCCAGAAAATTCTGGCGGCGACCGAGGCCTCCGCGGCCGGGGAAATAATCCTCGGTAATTTTACATGTTAAATTAACATGTGTATTAACACAGGCTGGGAGAAGCAGGCATTCTGGACTTTGAAAAATTTCGAGCAGGGGCCGGAGAAATTCTCCCGGCGACCGAGGCCTCCGCGGCCGGGAGAACTTCGGCGCTCGGGCTCCGCGTGTACACGCCGCAAGGCCCATTTTGGGTTATATAGGGGGTAGTGGTGTCTCTGGAGGGAAAAAATACACGGTAAATATTGCAGCCAGAGCCTATGGCAATCTGTTGGCGACCGAGGCCTCCACACCCCGGCAAATTTTCGGCTCTCGGACTGTGTGTATTCCACTGGAGACAGGCCTGCGGGACTCTGTAATATATTGAGCCGGGAGCCAGAAAATTCTGGCGGCGACCGAAGCCTCCGCGGCCGGGGAAATAATCCTCGGTAATTTTACATGTTAAATTAACATGTGTATTAACACAGGCTGGGAGAAGCAAGCCTGCGGGTCGCTGCAATATATTGAGCGGGGAGCCAGAAAATTCTGGCGGCGACCGAGGCCTCCGCGGCCGGGGAAATAATCCTCGGTAATTTTACATGTTAAATTAACATGTGTATTAACACAGGCTTGGAGAAGCAAGCCTGCGGGACTCTGCAATACATTGAGCGGGGAGCCAGAAAATTCTGGCGGCGACCGCGGCCTCTGCGGCCAGGGAAATAATCCTCGGTAATTTTACATGTTAAATAACCATGTGTATTAACACAGGCTGGGAGAAGCAAGCATGCGGGACTCTGCAATATATTGAGCAGGGAGCCAGAAAATTCTGGCTGCGACCGAGGCCTCTGCGGCCGAGGAAATGGTCATTGGTAATTTTACATGTTAAATTAACATGTGTTTTAACACAGGCTGGGAGATGCAGGCATTCTGGACTTAGAAAAATTTCGAGCAGGGGCCCGAGAAATTCTCCCGGCGACCGAGGCCTCCGCGGCCGGGAGAACTCTCGAAAACCACCTCGTTCGTGGTTGTTTGCCGTGCGGGGCGAATCGGGAAATCTAGCAAATAGCTGAAGACATTCTCCCGGCGATGGAGGCCTCGGCGGCCGGGAAAAACGCCCGCGCTCGGGCGTTGCGCGCCCCCTTGGCAAGGCCCATTTTGGGTTATATAGGGGGTAGTGGTGTCCCGAGGGGAAAAAATTAACATGTTAAATACTGCTCCCAGGCAATTGTAAAATGTCTCGGCGACGGAAGGCACCACTACCCGGCATATTTACGCCCCTCGGACTCCGTGCGCCAGCCTGTAATAGCGAATCGGGACTTAGAAAAAAAATTCGAGCAGGGAGCCAGAACATTTTCCCGGCGATCGAGGCCTCCGCGGCCGAGGAATTTGTCATTGGTGATTTTGCATGTTAAATTAACATGTGTATTAACACAGGCTTGGAGAAGCAAGCCTGCGGGACTCTGCAATACATTGAGCGGGCAGCCAGAAAATTCTGGCGGCGACCGAGGCCTCCGCGGCCGGGGAAATAATCCTCTGTAATTTTACATGTTAAATTAACATGTGTATTAACACAGGCTTGGAGAAGCAAGCCTGCGGGACGCTGCAATACATTGAGCGGGGAGCCAGAAATTTCTGGCGGCGACCGAGGCCTCTGCGGCCGGGATAATAATCCTTGGTAATTTTACATGTTAAATTAACATGTGTATTAACACAGGCTGGGAGAACTAGGCATTCTAGACTTTGAAAAATTTCGAGCAGGGGCCGGAGAAATTCTCCCGGCGACCGAGGCCTCCGCGGCCGGGAGAACTCTCGGCGCTCGGGCTCCGCGTCTACCCATGGGGAGCGGGAAGCCAGAAAATTCTGGCGGCGACCGAGGCCTCCGCGGCCGAGGAAATGGTCCTTGGTGATTTTACATGTTAAATTAACATGTGTATTAACACAGGCTGGGAAAAGCAAGCCTGCGGGACTCTGCAATATATTGAGCGGGGAGCCAGAAAATTCTGGCGGCGACCGAGGCCTCCACGGCCGGGGAAATAATCCTCGGTAATTTAACATGTTAAATTAACATGTGTATTAACACAGGCTTGGAGAAGCATGCCTGCGGGACTCTGCAATACATTGAGCGGGGAGCCAGAAAATTCTGGCGGCGACCGAGGCCTCTGCGGCCGAGGAAATGGTCATTGGTAATTTTACATGTTAAATTAACATGTGTATTAACACAGGCTGGGAAAAGCAAGCCTGCGGGACTCTGCAATATATTGAGCGGGGAGCCAGAAAATTCTGGCGGCGACCGAGGCCTCCACGGCCGGGGAAATAATCCTCGGTAATTTAACATGTTAAATTAACATGTGTATTAACACAGGCTGGGAGAAGCAGGCATTCTGGACTTTGAAAAATTTCGAGCAGGGGCCGGAGAAATTCTCCCGGCGACCGAGGCCTCCGCGGCCGGGAGAACACTCGGCGCTCGGGCTCCGCGTGTACCCGCGGCAAGGCCCATGTTGGGTTATATAGGGGGTAGTGGTGTCCCGAGGGGGAAAAAATTAACATGTTAAATACAGCTTCCAGGCAATAGAAAAATGTCTCGGCGACGGAAGGCACCACTACCCGGCGAATTCCCGCCCCTCTGACTCCGTGCGCCAGCCTGTAATAGCGAATCGGGACTTAGAAAAAATTCGAGCAGGGAGCCAGACAATTCTGTCGGCGACCGAGGCCTCCGTGGCCGGGGAAATAATCCTCGGTAATTTTACATGTTAAATTAACATGTGTATTAACACAGGCTTGGAGAACCAAGCCTGCGGGACTCTGCAATACATTGAGCGGGGAGCCAGAAAATTCTGGCGGCGACCGAGGCCTCCGCGGCCGGGGAAATAATCCTCGGTAATTTTACATGTTAAATTAACATGTGTATTAACACAGGCTTGGAGAACCAAGCCTGCGGGACTCTGCAATACATTGAGAGGTGAGCCAGAAAATTCTGGCGGCGACCGAGGCCTCCGCGGCCGAGGAAATGGTCCTCGGTGATTTTACATGTTAAATTAACATGTGTATTAACACAGGCTGGGAGAAGCAAGCCTGCGGGACTCTGCAATATATTGAGCGGGGAGCCAGAAAATTCTGGCGGCGACCGAGGCCTCCACGGCCGGGGAAATAATCCTCGATAATTTAACATGTTAAATTAACATGTGTATTAACACAGGCTGGGAGAAGCAGGCATTCTGGACTTTGAAAAATTTCGAGCAGGGGCCGGAGAAATTCTCCCGGCGACCGAGGCCTCCGCGGCCGGGAGAACTTCGGCGCTCGGGCTCTGCGTGTACCCACCGCAAGGCCTATTTTGGGTTTTATAGGGGGTAGTGGTGTCTCTGGAGGGAAAAAATACACGGTAAATATTGCAGCCAGAGCCTATGGCAATCTGTTGGCGACCGAGGCCTCCACACCCCGGCAAATTTTCGGCTCTCGGACTGTGTGTATTCCACTGGAGACAGGCCTGCGGGACTCTGTAATATATTGAGCCGGGAGCCAGAAAATTCTGGCGGCGACCGAGGCCTCCGCGGCCGAGGAAAAGGTCATTGGTAAAATTACATGTTAAATTAACATGTGTATTAACACAGGCTGGGAGAAGCAGGCATTCTGGACTTAGAAAAATTTCGAGCAGGGGCCCGAGAAATTCTCCCGGCTACGAGGCCTCCGCGGCCGGGAGAACTCTCGGCGCTCGGGCTCCGCGTCTACACATGGGGAGCGGGCAGCCAGAAAATTCTGGCGGCGACCGAGGCCTCCGCGGCCGAGGAAATGGTCCTTGGTGATTTTACATGTTAAATTAACATGTGTATTAACACAGGCTGGGAGAAGCAAGCCTGCGGGTCGCTGCAATATATTGAGCGGGGAGCCAGAAATTTCTGGCGGCGACCGAGGCCTCCGCGGCCGGGGAAATAATCCTCGGTAATTTTACATGTTAAATTAACATGTGTATTAACACAGGCTTGGAGAAGCAAGCATGCGGGACTCTGCAATATATTGAGCAGGGAGCCAGAAAATTCTGGCTGCGACCGAGGCCTCTGCGGCCGAGGAAATGGTCATTGGTAATTTTACATGTTAAATTAACATGTGTTTTAACACAGGCTGGGAGATGCAGGCATTCTGGACTTAGAAAAATTTCGAGCAGGGGCCAGGGAAATTCTCCCTGCGACCGAGGCCTCCGCGGCCGGGAGAACTCTCGAAAACCACCTCGTTCGTGGTTGTTTGTCGTGCGGGGCGAATCGGGAAATCTAGCAAATAGCTGAAGACATTCTCCCGGCGATGGAGGTCTCGGCGGCCGGGAAAAACGCCCGCGCTCGGGCGTTGCGCGCCCCCTTGGCAAGGCCCATTTTGCGTTATATAGGGGGTAGTGGTGTCACGAGGGGAAAAAATTAACATGTTAAATACTGCTCCCAGGCAATTGTAAAATGTCTCGGCGACGGAAGGCACCACTACCCGGCATATTTACGCCCCTCGGACTCCGTGCGCCAGCCTGTAATAGCGAATCGGGACTTAGAAAAAAAATTCGAGCAGGGAGCCAGAACATTTTCCCGGCGATCGAGGCCTCCGCGGCCGAGGAATTTGTCATTGGTGATTTTGCATGTTAAATTAACATGTGTATTAACACAGGCTTGGAGAAGCAAGCCTGCGGGACTCTGCAATACATTGAGCGGGCAGCCAGAAAATTCTGGCGGCGACCGAGGCCTCCGCGGCCGGGGAAATAATCCTCTGTAATTTTACATGTTAAATTAACATGTGTATTAACACAGGCTTGGAGAAGCAAGCCTGCGGGACTCTGCAATACATTGAGCGGGGAGCCAGAAATTTCTGGCGGCGACCGAGGCCTCTGCGGCCGGGATAATAATCCTTGGTAATTTTACATGTTAAATTAACATGTGTATTAACACAGGCTGGGAGAACTAGGCATTCTGGACTTTGAAAAATTTCGAGCAGGGGCCGGAGAAATTCTCCCGGCGACCGAGGCCTCCGCGGCCGGGAGAACTCTCGGCGCTCGGGCTCCGCGTCTACCCATGGGGAGCGGGCAGCCAGAAAATTCTGGCGGCGACCGAGGCCTCCGCGGCCGAGGAAAAGGTCATTGGTAATATTACATGTTAAATTAACATGTGTATTAACACATGCTGGGAGAAGCAGGCATTCTGGACTTTGAAAAATTTCGAGCAGGGGCCGGAGAAATTCTCCCGGCGACCGAGGCCTCCGCGGCCGGGAGAACTCTCGGCGCTTGGGCAGCGCGTCTACCCATGGGGAGCGGGCAGCCAGAAAATTCTGGCGGTGACCGAGGCCTCCGCGGCCGAGGAAATGGTCCTTGGTGATTTTACATGTTAAATTAACATGTGTATTAACACAGGCTGGGAGAAGCAGGCATTCTGGACTTAGAAAAATTTCGAGCAGGGGCCGTTGAAATTCTCCCGGCGACCGAGGCCTCCGCGGCCGGGAGAACTCTCGGCGCTCGGGCTCCGCGTGTACACGCGTCAAGGCCCATTTTGGGTTATATAGGGTGTAGTGGTGTCTCTGGAGGGAAAAAATACACGGTAAATATTGCAGCCAGAGCCTATGGCAATCTGTTGGCGACCGAGGCCTCCACACCCCGGCAAATTTTCGGCTCTCGGACTGTGTGTATTCCACTGGAGACAGGCCTGCGGGACTGTGCAGTATATTGAGCGGGGAGCCAGGAAAATCTCCCGGCGACCGAGGCCTCCGCGGCCGAGGAAATGGTAATTGGTGGTTTTGCATGTAAAATTAACATGTGTATTAACACAAGCTGGGATGAGAGGAATTTGGCGGCGACCGAGGCCTCCTCACCCCGGCAAAATATCAGCTACCGGGCTCTGCATATTCCTACAGAAGCAGGCCTGCAGGACTCTGCAATATATTGAGCGGGAACCAGAAAATTCTGGCGGCGACCGAGGCCTCCGCGGCCGAGGAAAATTGTCATTGGTGGTTTGCATGTAAAATTAACATGTGTATTAACACAAGCTGTGACCAGAGGAATTTGGCGGCGACCGGGGCCTCCACACCCCGGCAAAATATCAGCTACCGGGCTCTGCTTATTCACATTCAAGCAGGCATTAGGGACTCTGAAAAGTTTCGGGCGGGGAGCCAGAAAATTCTCCCGGCCACAGAGCCCTCCCTCCCGAGAGTCTGTGTAAATGCCTGTTATACAGGCCCCATGAATTCCAGCCTTATAGGTTATTTTAAGTCTCCGTTCGTGGTTGTTCGTAAACAACTGCGATTCGGGATTTTGACCTATTTCCTATGATCATGTTCCCGGAAGTTAGCCAGCCTCTTTCAGTCAAAATCTCATATTTTGGGTACCTTTGTGAACCCATCGATAGGCCCATTTTGGGTATATTAGGGGGACATGCAATCGGGAAAAATTGGAATTATTTGCAATATGGAAAGAATATGTACATAAATGAAAAGGGAGTCCCCCCGAGTTTTCTCGCCCTATATATATTGCAAAAATATCCAATTAATTATTGTGGAACCTGTAGCACCTTTCTATGAAGCAGAATTAACATTACAGAACGGTTTGAATGCTACCACCTCAGTTTCTCTACAATGCATTGGATTTCAAAGAGGTGAATTACTGTGGATGGTACTGTTGTATGGCTAACAAATCGTCTGGGAAACAATGCAGAATTAAATTAAGAAGGTTGTATGTTTTCTGTTACATGGTGGAGGTGCCCTCTAGTACACAGTAAAATGTTTTGTGGACTGCAGCTCCTTGAGGAATTAATTCAGTATGGGTCTTGTAGTGGTCTGAAAGTGGATGATGAAAAAGAATGTATAATGGTATTCAGAGCACCTCGCGGTGAAGCGGACATGCTACCTCAAAATGCTTGATTGATTCATGCCCAGTTCCCCCAAGAAGCGGTACATTGAAAAAATTGATTTACTTTGTGGATGATACTAGCAAATACTATCCGCTGGGGGAAGTAAGCAGAAATTTGGTGGTCGTATGTTTGTTACATGGTAGAGGTGCTTTCTAGTACACAATGAAATGCTTGGTGTACCGCTGCTCCTTGAAGAATTAATTCCATATGGGTCTAGCCGTGGTCTTAACTGTGAACACGAAGAACTATCTAAAGTGGCCTATCTGTCTGAACTGCAATACACAAGCTGCGAGCCAATGCTATACCTTTCTCAGGTAACGAGCTCTTGTGCGGCGATTCGATTGGATGCGAAATGGTGGGGAACGCGTGTCCGGTCGTCTTAACCAAGTAATGGTTCCCCTCTGTTAACAATGAAATGTTTGATGGATCGCAGCTCCCTGAGAGACAAGTTTCAAAGGGGTTAGTCGCGGTCTTCAATCCTGGCCAAGGTGCAGTCACCATCTATAAGAGATACCTGCTTTACTGAAGGGTAGCAAGAGTTCCCTTGCCCGCATGTTGCTCCGTGGGGGTATATCAGTATAAAGGTAGAAGAAGCCATGATCGGAGCTTCGGTGGATGAGATTGGCGGAGAAGACATGTTCTTGTCTATCTGGTAGATCAGGGGGGTGGCAGCTGATCCGGAGAAAGCAAGCGGACTCCCGATGTTCCGTCGACTCCCAATGTACACTTGAAACATGCACATTTGGGTGGCGAGGGGGCGTTGTGGCCATCCGAAAACATGTCTTCATCTCTCTTATTGGTGGACCGCTGCTCCTTGAAGAATTAATTCCATATGGGTCTAGTCTTGGTGATAACTGTGAACACTAAGAACTATCTAAAGTGGCCTATCTGTCTGAACTGCAATACACTAGCTGCGAGCCAATGCTATACCTTTCTTAGGTAACGAGCTCTTGTGCGGCAATTCGATTGGATGCGAAATGGTGGGGAACGCGTGTCCTATCGTCTTAACCAAGTAATGGTTCCCCTCTGTTAACAATGAAATGTTTGATGGATCGCAGCTCCCTGAGAGACAAGTTTCAAAGGGGTTAGTCGCGGTCTTCAATCCTGGCCAAGGTGCAGTCACCATCTATAAGAGATACCTGCTTTACTGAAGGGTAGCAAGAGTTCCCTTGCCCGCATGTTGCTCCGTGGGGGTATATCAGTATAAAGGTAGAAGAAGCCATGATCGGAGCTTCGGTGGATGAGATTGGTGGAGAAGACATGTTCTTGTCTATCTGGTAGATCAGGGGGGTGGCAGCTGATCCGGAGAAAGCAAGCGGACTCCCGATGTTCCGTCGACTCCCAATGTACACTTAAAACATGCACATTTGGGTGGCGAGGGGGCGTTGTGGCCATCCGAAAACATGTCTTCATCTCTCTTATTGGTGGACCGCTGCTCCTTGAAGAATTAAATCCATATGGGTCTAGTCTTGGTGATAACTGTGAACACTAAGAACTATCTAAAGTGGCCTATCTGTCTGAACTGCAATACACTAGCTGCGAGCCAATGCTATACCTTTCTCAGGTAACGAGCTCTTGTGCGGCAATTCGATTGGATGCGAAATGGTGGGGAACGCGTGTCCTATCGTCTTAACCAAGTAATGGTTCCCCTCTGTTAACAATGAAATGTTTGATGGATCGCAGCTCCCTGAGAGACAAGTTTCAAAGGGGTTAGTCGCGGTCTTCAGCCCTGGCCAAAGGTGTTTAGAAATGAATACTTTTCGGACCAGTGGGCAAATTAGTTCACAGCGAGCCCACGGGCCAACGGTCTGCTCCCGCAGTGGGCCGCGCCCGAATGTGGGCACCGATCATATAATTTGAAATCCACTCGCCAAGTACCATGCGAGTTTCTAAGAGCGCGATATATTCGCCAGTGAAAGCCTTGGAAGTTTGGCCTCGCCTACTCCCTAGGAAAATTAATTAGAGATGGAAGGAAAGACTTTGCAATTGCAAAGCGGGTGTCGATATTGGGAAGTCGCCCCCGTACTTGTTGATACAGAAGGAAAAAAAAATGTACATCATAAGATTCGGACCCGGTGCTCTGCGGACCCGGGAGGTTCCTCCGAACGAAAAAAAAAGCTGCTAGCAGCTCCCTGGTTGATCCTGCCAGTAGTCATATGCTTGTCTCAAAGATTAAGCCATGCATGTCTAAGTGCAAGCCAAAATAAGGTGAAACCGCGAATGGCTCATTAAATCAGTTATGGTTCCTTAGATCGTACCACATGACTTGGATAACTGTGGTAATTCTAGAGCTAATACATGCTGAACTGAGTCCCGACCAGAAATGGGAGGGATGCTTTTATTAGATCAAAACCAATCGGCGTGGCTCGTCTGCGTCCGTTTGCTTTGGTGACTCTGGATAACTTTGTGCTGATCGCACGGTCTCCGTACCGGCGAC
>NW_026962395.1:0-56555 GCF_032445375.1 Bacillus rossius redtenbacheri
CAGTTAATTAGGCAGGCAATTAGGCAGTAAATTAGGCAGGCCATTAGGCAGGCAATTAGGCAATTAATAAGGCATGCAATTAGGCAGGCAATTAGGCAAGCAATTAGGCAGGCAATTAGTCAGTTATTTAGGCAGGCAATTAGGCAGTTAATTAGGCAGGCAATTATGCAGGCAATTAAGCAATTAATTGGGCATGCAAGTAGGCAGGCAATTAGGCAAGCAATTAGGCAATTAATTAAGCATGCAATTAGGCAGGCAATTAGGCAAGCAATTAGGCAGGCAATTAGTCAGTTAATTAGGCAGGCAATTAGACAGTTAATTAGGCAGGCAATTAGGCAGTTAATTAGGCAGGCAATTATGCAGGCAATTAAGCAATTAATTGGGCATGCAAGTAGGCATGCAATTAGGCAGGCAATTAGACAAGCAATTAGGCAGGCAATTAGTCAGTTAATTGGGCAGGCAATTAGGCAGTTAATTAGGCAGGGAATTTGGCAGATAATTAGGCAGGTAATTAGGCAGTTAATTAGGCCTGCAATTAGGCAGGCAATTAGGCAGGCAATAAGGCATTTATTAGGCAGGCAATTAGGCAGTTAATTAGGCAGGCAATTAGGCAGTTATTTAGGCAAGCCATTAGGCAGGCAATTAGGCAATTAATAAGGCATGCAATTAGGCAGGCAATTAGGCATGCAATTAGGCAGGCAATTAGTCAGTTAATTAGGCAGGCAATTAGGCAGTTAATTAGGCAGTCAATTAGGCAGGCAATTAAGCAATTAATTGGTCATGCAATTAGGCAGGCAATTAGGCAAGCAATTAGGCAGGCAATTAGTCAGTTAATTAGGCAGGCAATTAGGCTATTAATTAAGCAGGCAATTAGGCAGGTAATTAGGCAGGCAATTAGGCAGGTAATTAGGCAGGCAATTAGGCAGTTAATTAGGCAGGCAATTAGGCCTTCATTTAGGGCAGGCAATTAGGCAGGCAATTAGGCATTTAAATAGGCAGGCAATAATGCAGGGCAATTAGCAGGCAATTAAGCAGCTAATTTGGCAGGTAATAAGGCAGTCAATTAGTCAGTTAATTAGGCAGGCAATTAGGTAGTTATTAGGCAGGCAATTTGGCAGTTAATTATGCAGGCAATAGGCAGGCAATTAGGCAGGCAATTAGGCAGGCAATTAGGCAAATAATAAGGCAGGTAATTAGGCAAGCAATTAATTAGGCGATTAGGCAGGTAATAGGGCAGTTAATTAAGCAAGCAATTAGGCAAGCAATTAGGCAGGCAATTAGGCAGGCAAGCAATTAAGCAGGCAATTAGGCAGTTAATAAGCAGGCCATTAGGAAGATAATTAGGCAGGCAATTAGGCAGGCAAATAGGCAGGCAGTTAGGCAGGCAATTATGCAGGCAATCAGGCAGGCAATTAGGCATTTAATTAGGCAGGCAATTAGGCAGGCAATTAGGCAGGCACCAATTAAGCAGGCAATTAGGGAGTTAATTAGGCAGGCCATTAGGCAGATAATTAGGCAGGTAATAGGCAGGCAATTGAGCAGATAATTAGGCAGGCAATTATGCATTTAATTAGGCAGGCAATTAGGCAGGCAATTAGGCAGGCAATTAGGCAGTTAATTAGGCAGGCAATTAGGCAGGCAATTACGCAGGCCATTATGCAGGTAATTAGGCAGGCAATTATGCAAGCAATTAAGCAGCTAAGTTGGCAGGTAATTAGGTAGTTAATTAGGCAGGCAATAAGGCAGTTAATTACGCATGCAATAAGGCAGGCAATTAGGCAGGCAATTAGGCAGGCAATTAAGCAGTTAATAAGGCAGGCAATTAAGCATTTAATTAGGCAGGCAATTAGGCATTTAATTAGGCAGGCAATTAGGCAGTTAATTAGGAAGGCAATTAGGCAGGCAATTATGCAGGCAATTAGGTAATTTATTAAGCAGGCAATTAAGCAGACAATTAGGCAGGCAATTAGGCAGTTAATTAGGCAGGCAATTAGGCAGTTAATTAGGCAGGCAATTAATTAAGCAGGCCATTATGCAGTTAATTATGCAGGCAATTAGGCAGGCAATTAGGCAGGCAATTAGGCAGTTAATTAGGCAGGCAATTAGGCAGTTAATTAGGCAGGCAATTAGGCAGGCAAGCAATTAAGCAGGCAATAGGCAGTTAATAAGGCAGGCCATTAGGAAGATAATTAGGCAGGCAATTAGGCTGTATATTAGGCAGGCAATTATACAGGCAATTAGGCAGTTAATTAGGCAGTTAATTAGGCAGGTAATTAGGCAGTTAATAAGGCAGGCAATTAGACAGTTTATTAGGCAGGCAATTATGCAGGCAATTAGGCAGTTAATTAGGCAGACAATTAGCAGGCAAATATGCAATTAATAAGCAGGCAATTAGGCAGGCAATAAGGCAGTTAATTAGGCAGGCATTTGGGCATTTAATTAGGCAGGCAATTAGGCAGGCAATAATTAAGCATGCAATTAGGCAGGCAATTAGGCAGGCCATTAGGCAGTTAATTAAATAGTCAATTATGCAGGCAATTAAACAAGCAATTAAGCAGCTAATTTGGCAGGTAATTAGGCAGTTAATTAGGCAGTTAATTAGGCAGGCAATTATGCAGGCAAATAGGCAGGCAGTTAGGCAGGCAATTATGCAGGTAAATAGGCAGGCAATTTGGCATTTAATTAGGCAGGAAATTAGGCAGGCAATTAGGCAGGCAATTAAGCAGATAATTAGGCAGGCAATTATGCATTTAATTAGGCAGGCAATTGGGCAGGCAATTAGGTATTAAATTAGGCAGGCAATTAGGAAGTTAATTAGGCAGGCAATTAGGCAGGCCATTAGGCAGATTATTAGGCAGGCAATTAGGCAGGGAATTAGGCAGGTAATAGGCAGGCAATTGAGCAGATAATTAGGCAGGCAATTATGCATTTAATTAGGCAGGCAATTAGGCAGGCAATTAGGCAGGCAATTAGGCAGTTAATTAGGCAGGCAATTAGGCAGGCAATTAGGCAATTAATTAGGCAGGCAATTAGGCAGGCAATTACGCAGGCCATTAGGCAGATAATTAGGCAGGCAATTATGCAGGCAATTAAGCAGCTAAGTTGGCAGGTAATTAGGCAGTTAATTAGGCAGGCAATAAGGCAGTTAATTACGCAGGTAATTTGGCAGATAATTAGGCAGGCAATTAGGAAGGCAATTATGCAGGCAATTATGCAGGCAATTAGGTAATTAATTAAGCAGGCAATAAAGCAGGCAATATGGCAGGCAATTAGGCAGGCAATTAGGCACTCAATTAGGCAGTTAATTAGGCAGGCAATTAGGCAGTTAATTAGGCAGGCAATAAGGCAGGCAATTAGGCAGGCAATTAGGCAGGAAATTAAGAAGATTATTAGGCAGGCAATTATGCATTTAATTAGGCAGTTAATTGGGCAGGCAATAAGCAGGCAATTAGGCAAGCAATTAGGCAGGCAATTAGGCAGTTAATTAGGCAGGCAATTAGGCATTTAATTAGGCAGGCAATTAGGCATTTAATTAGGCAGGCAATTAGGCAGTTAATTAGGCAGTCAATTAGTTAAGCAATTAGGCAATTTATAAAGCAAGCAATTAGGCAGGCAATTAGGCTGACAATTAGGCATTTAATTAGGCAGGCATTAGGCTGGCAATTAGGCAGATAATTAGGCAGGCAATTAGGATGTTATTAGGCAGGCAATTTGGCAGTTAATTATGCAGGCAATAGGCAGGCAATTAGGCAGGCAATTAGGCAGGCAATTAGGCAAATAATAAGGCAGGCAATTAGGCAAGCAATTAATTAGGCGATTAGGCAGGCAATAAGGCAGTTAATTAAGCATGCAATTAGGCAAGCAATAAGGCAGGCAATTAGGCAGGCAAGCAATTAAGCAGGCAATTAGGCAGTTCATTAGGCAGGCCATTAGGAAGATAATTAGGCAGGCAATTAGGCAGTTTATAAGGCAGGCATTTAGACAGGCAATTAGGCAGTTAATTAGGCAGGGAATTTGGCAGTTAATTAGGCAGGCAATTAGGCAGGCAAAAGGCAGGCAGTTAGGCAGGCAATAATGCAGGCAATCAGGCAAGCAATTAGGCATTTAATTAGGCAGGCAATTAGGCAGGCAAGCAATTAATCAGGCAATTAGGCAGTTAATAAGGCAGGCCATTAGGCAGATAATTAGGCAGGCAATAAGGCAGTTAATAAGGCAGGCATTTTGACAGTTAATTAGGCAGGCAATTATGCAGGCAATTAGGCAGTTAATAAGGCAGACAATTATGCAATTAATTAAGCAGGCAATTAGGCAGGCAATTAGGCAGTTAATTAGGCAGTTAATTAGATAGGCAATTAAGCAGGCAATTAGACAAGCAATTAAGCAGCTAATTTGGCAGGTAATTAGGCAGTTAATTAGGCAGGCAATTAGGCAATTAATTAGGCAGGCAATAAGGCAGGCAAATAGGCAGGCAGTTAGGCTGGCAATTATGCAGGTAATTAGGCAGGCAATTAGGCATTATATTAGGCAGGCAATTAGGCAGGCAATTATGCAGGCAATTAAGCAGATAATTATGCAGGCAATTAAGCATTTAATTAGGCAAGCAATTAGGCAGGCAATTAGGCAGGCAATTAGGTACTTATTTAAGCAGGCAATTAGGCAGTTAATTAGGAAGGCAATTAGGCAGGTAATTAGGCTATTAATTAAGCAGGCAATTAGGCAGGCAATAAAGCAGGCAATTAGGCAGGCAATTAGGCTTGCAATTAGGCAGGCAATTAGGCATTAAATTAGGCATTTAATTAGGCAGGCAATTAGGCAGGCAATTAGGCAGGCAATTAGGCAGTTAATTAGGCAGGCCATTAGGCAGATAATAAGGCAGGCAATAAGGCAGTTAAAAGGGAATGCAATTAGACAGTTAATTAGGCAGGCAATTATGCAGGCAATTAGGCAGTTAATTAGGCAGACAATTAGCAGGCAATTATGCAATTAATTAAGCAGGCAATTAGGCAGGCAATTAGGCAATTAATTAGGCAGGCAATTAGGCAGTTAATTAAGCAGGCAATTAGGCAGGCAAATAGGCAGGCAGTTAGGCAGGCAATTATGCAGGTAATTAGGCAGGCAATTAGGCATTTAATTAGGCAGGCAATTAGGCAGGCAATTAGGCAGGCAATTTAGCAGATAATTAGGCAGGCAATTAAGCATTTTATTAGACAGGCAATTAGGCAGGCAATTAGGTACTTATTTAGGCAGGCAATTAGGCAGTTAATTAGGAAGGCAATTAGGCAGGCAATTAGGCAGGCAATTAGGCATTTTAATAGGCAGGCAATTAGGCAGATAATTAGGCAGGCAATAAGGCAGTTAATAAGGCAGGCATTTTGACAGTTAATTAGGCAGGCAATTATGCAGGCAATTAGGCAGTTAATTAGGCAGGCAATTTGGCAATTAATTAAACATGCAATTAGGCAGGCAATTAGGCAGGCCATTAGGCAGTTAATTAGATAGGCAATAAGGCAGTTAATAAGGCAGGCATTTTGACAGTTAATTAGGCAGGCAATTATGCAGGCAATTAGGCAGTTAATTAGGCAGGCAATTTGGCAATTAATTAAACATGCAATTAGGCAGGCAATTAGGCAGGCCATTAGGCAGTTAATTAGATAGGCAATTATGCAGGCAATTAGGCAAGCAATTAAGCAGCTAATTTGGCAGGTAATTAGGCAGTTAATTAGTCAGTTAATTAGGCAGGCAATTAGGAAGTTATTAGGCAGACAATTTGGTAGTTAATTAGGCAGGCAAATAGGCAGGCAAATAGGCAGGCAGTTAGGCAGGCAATTATGCAGGTAATTAGGCAGGCAATTAGGCATTTAATTAGGCAGGCAATTAAGCTGGCAATAAGCAGGCAATTAGGCAGGCAATTAGGCAGGCAATTAGGCAGTAAATTAGAAAGGCAATTAGGCAATTAATTAAGCAGGCAATTAGGCAGTCCATAAGGCAGGCAATTGGGCAATTAATTAGGAAGGCAATTAGGCAGGCAATTAGACAGGCAATTAGGTCGGCAATGAGCCAGTTAATTAGGCAGGCTAGCAATAAAGCAGGCAATTAGGAAGGCAATTAGGCATTTAATTAGGCAGTTTATTAGGCAGGCAATAAGGCAGGCAATTGAGCAGTTAATTAGGCAGTTAATTAGGCAGGCAATTAGGCAGTTAATAAGGAAGGCAATTAGGCAGGCAATTAGGCAGGCAATTTGGCAGGCAAATAGGCAATTAATTAAGCAGGCAATTAGGCAGGCAATAAGGCAGGCAATTAGGCAGGCAATTAGGCAGGCAATGAGGCATTCAATTAGGCATTTAATTAGGCAGGCAATAAGGTACTTATTTAGGCAGGCAATTAGGCAGTTAATTAGGAAGGCAATTAGGCAGGTAATTAGGCAATTAATTAAGCAGGCAATTAGCTAGCAATTAGGCATTTAATTAGGCAGGCAATAAGGCAATTTATTATGCAGGCAATAAGGCAATTAATTAGGCAGGCAATAAGGCATTTAATTAGGCAGGCAATTAGGCAGGCAATTAGGCAATAAATTAAGCAGGCAATTAGGCAGTTAATTAGGTACTTATTTAAGCAGGCAATAAGGCAACTAATTAGGAAGGCAATTAGGCAGGTAATTAGGCTATTAATTAAGCAGGCAATTAGGCAGGCAATAAAGCAGGCAATTAGGCAGGCAATTAGGCTTGCAATTAGGCAGGCAATTAGGCATTAAATTAGGCATTTAATTAGGCAGGCAATTAGGCAGGCAATTAGGCAGTTAATTAGGCAGGCCATTAGGCAGATAATAAGGCAGGCAATAAGGCAGTTAAAAGGGAATGCAATTAGACAGTTAATTAGGCAGGCAATAATGCAGGCAATTAGGCAGTTATTTAGGCAGACAATTAGCAGGCAATTATGCAATTAATTAAGCAGGCAATTAGGCAGGCAATTAGGCAGGCAGTTAGGCAGTTAATTAGGCAGGCGATTTGGCAATTAATTAAACATGCAATTAGGCAGGCCATTAGGCAGGCCATTAGGCAGTTAATTAGATAGGCAATTATGCAGGCATTTAGGCAAGCAATTAAGCAGCTAATTTGGCAGGTAATTAGGCAGTTAATTAGTCAGTTAATTAGGCAGGCAATTAGGCAGTTAATTAAGCAGGCAATTAGGCAGGCAAATAGGCAGGCAGTTAGGCAGGCAATTATGCAGGTAATTAGGCAGGCAATTAGGCATTTAATTAGGCAGGCAATTAGGCAGGCAATTAGGCAGGCAATTTAGCAGATAATTAGGCAGGCAATTAAGCATTTTATTAGACAGGCAATTAGGTACTTATTTAGGCAGGCAATTAGGCAGTTATATGGAAGGCAATTAGGCAGGCAATTAGGCAGGCAATTAGGCAGTTAATTAGGCAGGCAATTAGGCTGGCAATAAGCAGGCAATTAGGCAGGCAATTAGGCAGGCAATTTAGCAGATAATTAGGCAGGCAATTAAGCATTTTATTAGACAGGCAATTAGGCAGGCAATTAGGTACTTATTTAGGCAGGCAATTAGGCAGTTAATTAGGAAGGCAATTAGGCAGGCTATTAGGCATTTTAATAGGCAGGCATTTAGGCAGTTAATTAGGCAGGCAATAAGGCAGTTAATTAGGCAGGCAATTAGGCAGGCAATTAGGCAATTAATTAAGCAGGCAATTAGGCAGGTAATTAGGCAGGAATTAGGCAGTTAATTAGGCAGGCAATTAGGCATTTAATTAGGCAGGCAATTAGGCAGTTAATTAGGCAGGCAATTAGGCAGTTAATTAGGCAGGCAATTAGGCAGGCAATTAGGCAAATAATAAGGCAGGCAATTAGGCAAGCAATTAATTAGGCGATTAGGCAAGCAATAAGGCAGTTAATTAAGCAAGCAATTAGGCAAGCAATTAAGCAGGCAATTAGGCAGGCAAGCAATTAAGCAGGCAATTAGGCAGGCAAGCAATAAGGCAGTTAATTAGGCAGGCCATTAGGAAGATAATTAGGCAGGCAATTAGGCAGTATATTAGGCAGGCAATTAGACAGGCAATTAGGCAGTTAATTAGGCAGTTAATTAGGCAGACAATTAGGAAGTTATTAGGCAGACAATTTGGTAGTTAATTAGGCAGGCAAATAGGCAGGCAAATAGGCAGGCAGTTAGGCAGGCAATTATGCAGGTAATTAGGCAGGCAATTAGGCATTTAATTAGGCAGGCCATTAGGCAGGCAATTAGGCAATTAATAAGGCATGCAATTAGGCAGGCAATTAGGCAAGCAATTAGGCAGGCAATTAGTCAGTTATTTAGGCAGGCAATTAGGCAGTTAATTAGGCAGGCAATTATGCAGGCAATTAAGCGATTAATTGGGCATGCAAGTAGGCAGGCAATTAGGCAAGCAATTAGGCAATTAATTAAGCATGCAATAAGGCAGGCAATTAGGCAAGCAATTAGGCAGGCAATTAGTCAGTTAATTAGGCAGGCAATTAGACAGTTAATTACGCAGGCCATTAGGCAGTTAATTAGGCAGGCAATTATGCAGGCAATTAAGCAATTAATTGGGCATGCAAGTAGGCATGCAATTAGGCAGGCAATTAGGCAAGCAATTAGGCAGGCAATTAGTCAGTTAATTAGGCAGGCAATTAGGCAGTTAATTAGGCAGGGAATTTGGCAGATAATTAGGCAGGTAATTAGGCAGTTAATTAGGCCTGCAATTAGGCAGGCAATTAGGCAGGCAATAAGGCATTTATTAGGCAGGCAATTAGGCAGTTAATTAGGCAGGCAATTAGGCAGTTATTTAGGCAAGCCATTAGGCAGGCAATTAGGCAATTAATAAGGCATGCAATTAGGCAGGCAATTAGGCAAGCAATTAGGCAGGCAATTAGTCAGTTAATTAGGCAGGCAATTAGGCAGTTAATTAGGCAGTCAATTAGGCAGGCAATTAAGCAATTAATTGGTCATGCAATTAGGCAGGCAATTAGGCAAGCAATTAGGCAGGCAATTATTCAGTTAATTAGGCAGGCAATTAGGCTATTAATTAAGCAGGCAATTAGGCAGGTAATTAGGCAGGCAATTAGGCAGGTAATTAGGCAGGCAATTAGGCAGTTAATTAGGCAGGCAATTAGGCCTTCATTTAGGGCAGGCAATTAGGCAGGCAATTAGGCATTTAAATAGGCAGGCAATAATGCAGGCAATTAGCAGGCAATTAAGCAGCTAATTTGGCAGGTAATTAGGCAGTCAATTAGTCAGTTAATTAGGCAGGCAATTAGGCAGTTATTAGGCAGGCAATTTGGCAGTTAATTATGCAGGCAATAGGCAGGCAATTAGGCAGGCAATTAGGCAGGCAATTAGGCAAATAATAAGGCAGGTAATTAGGCAAGCAATTAATTAGGCGATTAGGCAGGTAATAGGGCAGTTAATTAAGCAAGCAATTAGGCAAGCAATTAGGCAGGCAATTAGGCAGGCAAGCAATTAAGCAGGCAATTAGGCAGTTAATAAGCAGGCCATTAGGAAGATAATTAGGCAGGCAATTAGGCAGGCAAATAGGCAGGCAGTTAGGCAGGCAATTATGCAGGCAATCAGGCAGGCAATTAGGCATTTAATTAGGCAGGCAATTAGGCAGGCATTTAGGCAGGCACCAATTAAGCAGGCAATTAGGGAGTTAATTAGGCAGGCCATTAGGCAGATAATTAGGCAGGTAATAGGCAGGCAATTGAGCAGATAATTAGGCAGGCAATTATGCATTTAATTAGGCAGGCAATTAGGCAGGCAATTAGGCAGGCAATTAGGCAGGCAATTAGGCAGGCAATTAGGCAGGCAATTACGCAGGCCATTAGGCAGGTAATTAGGCAGGCAATTATGCAGGCAATTAAGCAGCTAAGTTGGCAGGTAATTAGGCAGTTAATTAGGCAGGCAATAAGGCAGTTAATTACGCATGCAATAAGGCAGGCAATTAGGCAGGCAATTAGGCAGGCAATTAAGCAGTTAATAAGGCAGGCAATTAAGCATTTAATTAGGCAGGCAATTAGGCATTTAATTAGGCAGGCAATTAGGCAGTTAATTAGGCAGGCAATTAGGCAGGCAATTATGCAGGCAATTAGGTAATTTATTAAGCAGGCAATTAAGCAGACAATTAGGCAGGCAATTAGGCAGTTAATTAGGCAGGCAATTAGGCAGTTAATTAGGCAGGCAATTAATTAAGCAGGCCATTAGGCAGTTAATTATGCAGGCAATTAGGCAGGCAATTAGGCAGGCAATTAGGCAGTTAATTAGGCAGGCAATTAGGCAGTTAATTAGGCAGGCAATTAGGCAGGCAAGCAATTAAGCAGGCAATTAGGCAGTTAATAAGGCAGGCCATTAGGAAGATAATTAGGCAGGCAATTAGGCTGTATATTAGGCAGGCAATTAGACAGGCAATTAGGCATTTAATTAGGCAGTTAATTAGGCAGGTAATTAGGCAGTTAATAAGGCAGGCAATTAGACAGTTTATTAGGCAGGCAATTATGCAGGCAATTAGGCAGTTAATTAGGCAGACAATTAGCAGGCAAATATGCAATTAATAAGCAGGCAATTAGGCAGGCAATAAGGCAGTTAATTAGGCAGGCATTTGGGCATTTAATTAGGCAGGCAATTAGGCAGGCAATAATTAAGCATGCATTAGGCAGGCAATTAGGCAGGCCATTAGGCAGTTAATTAGATAGTCAATTATGCAGGCAATTAAACAAGCAATTAAGCAGCTAATTTGGCAGGTAATTAGGCAGTTAATTAGGCAGTTAATTAGGCAGGCAATTAGGCAGTTAATTAGGCAGGCAATTATGCAGGCAAATAGGCAGGCAGTTAGGCAGGCAATTATGCAGGTAAATAGGCAGGCAATTTGGCATTTAATTAGGCAGGAAATTAGGCAGGCAATTAGGCAGGCAATTAAGCAGATAATTAGGCAGGCAATTATGCATTTAATTAGGCAGGCAATTGGGCAGGCAATTAGGTATTAAATTAGGCAGGCAATTAGGAAGTTAATTAGGCAGGCAATTAGGAAATTAATTAAGCAGGCAATTAGGCAGGCCATTAGGCAGGCACCAATTAAGCAGGCAATTAGGCAGTCAATTAGGCAGGCCATTAGGCAGATTATTAGGCAGGCAATTAGGCAGGGAATTAGGCAGGTAATAGGCAGGCAATTGAGCAGATAATTAGGCAGGCAATTATGCATTTAATTAGGCAGGCAATTAGGCAGGCAATTAGGCAGGCAATTAGGCAGGCAATTAGGCAGTTAATTAGGCAGGCAATTAGGCAGGCAATTAGGCAATTAATTAGGCAGGCAATTAGGCAGGCAATTACGCAGGCCATTAGGCAGATAATTAGGCAGGCAATTATGCAGGCAATTAAGCAGCTAAGTTGGCAGGTAATTAGGCAGTTAATTAGGCAGGCAATAAGGCAGTTAATTACGCAGGTAATTTGGCAGATAATTAGGCAGGCAATTAGGAAGGCAATTATGCAGGCAATTATGCAGGCAATTAGGTAATTAATTAAGCAGGCAATAAAGCAGGCAATATGGCAGGCAATTAGGCAGGCAATTAGGCACTCAATTAGGTAATTAATTAAGCAGGCAATAAAGCAGGCAATATGGCAGGCAATTAGGCAGGCAATTAGGCACTCAATTAGGCAGTTAATTAGGCAGGCAATTAGGCAGTTAATTAGGCAGGCAATAAGGCAGGCAATTAGGCAGGCAATTAGGCAGGAAATTAAGAAGATTATTAGGCAGGCAATTATGCATTTAATTAGGCAGTTAATTGGGCAGGCAATAAGCAGGCAATTAGGCAAGCAATTAGGCAGGCAATTAGGCAGTTAATTAGGCAGGCAATTAGGCATTTAATTAGGCAGGCAATTAGGCAGTTAATTAGGCAGTCAATTAGTTAAGCAATTAGGCAATTTATAAAGCAAGCAATTAGGCAGGCAATTAGGCTGACAATTAGGCATTTAATTAGGCAGGCATTAGGCTGGCATTTAGGCAGATAATTAGGCAGGCAATTAGGATGTTATTAGGCAGGCAATTTGGCAGTTAATTATGCAGGCAATAGGCAGGCAATTAGGCAGGCAATTAGGCAGGCAATTAGGCAAATAATAAGGCAGGCAATTAGGCAAGCAATTAATTAGGCGATTAGGCAGGCAATAAGGCAGTTAATTAAGCATGCAATTAGGCAAGCAATAAGGCAGGCAATTAGGCAGGCAAGCAATTAAGCAGGCAATTAGGCAGTTAATTAGGCAGGCCATTAGGAAGATAATTAGGCAGGCAATTAGGCAGTTTATAAGGCAGGCATTTAGACAGGCAATTAGGCAGTTAATTAGGCAGGGAATTTGGCAGTTAATTAGGCAGGCAATTAGGCAGGCAAAAGGCAGGCAGTTAGGCAGGCAATAATGCAGGCAATCAGGCAAGCAATTAGGCATTTAATTAGGCAGGCAATTAGGCAGGCAAGCAATTAATCAGGCAATTAGGCAGTTAATAAGGCAGGCCATTAGGCAGATAATTAGGCAGGCAATAAGGCAGTTAATAAGGCAGGCATTTTGACAGTTAATTAGGCAGGCAATTATGCAGGCAATTAGGCAGTTAATAAGGCAGACAATTATGCAATTAATTAAGCAGGCAATTAGGCAGGCAATTAGGCAGTTAATTAGGCAGTTAATTAGATAGGCAATTATGCAGGCAATTAGACAAGCAATTAAGCAGCTAATTTGGCAGGTAATTAGGCAGTTAATAAGGCAGTTAATTAGGCAGGCAATTAGGCAATTAATTAGGCAGGCAATAAGGCAGGCAAATAGGCAGGCAGTTAGGCAGGCAATTATGCAGGTAATTAGGCAGGCAATTAGGCATTATATTAGGCAGGCAATTAGGCAGGCAATTTAGCAGATAATTAGGCAGGCAATTCAGCATTTTATTAGACAGGCAATTAGGCAGGCAATTAGGTACTTATTTAGGCAGGCAATTAGGCAGTTAATTAAGAAGGCAATTAGGCAGGCAATTAAGCAGGCAATTAGGCATTTTAATAGGCAGGCAATTAGGCAGTTAATTAGGCAGGCAATAAGGCAGATAATTAGGCAGGCAATTAGGCAGGCAATTAGGCAGACAATTATGCAATTAATTAAGCAGGCAATTAGGCAGGCAATTAGGCAGTTAATTAGGCAGTTAATGAGGCAGTTAATTAGATAGGCAATTATGCAGGCAATTAGACAAGCAATTAAGCAGCTAATTTGGCAGGCAATTAGGCAGTTAATTAGGCAGTTAATTAGGCAGTTAATTAGATAGGCAATTAAGCAGGCAATTAGACAAGCAATTAAGCAGCTAATTTGGCAGGTAATTAGGCAGTTAATTAGGCAGGCAATTAGGCAATTAATTAGGCAGGCAATAAGGCAGGCAAATAGGCAGGCAGTTAGGCTGGCAATTATGCAGGTAATTAGGCAGGCAATTAGGCATTATATTAGGCAGGCAATTAGGCAGGCAATTATGCAGGCAATTAAGCAGATAATTATGCAGGCAATTAAGCATTTAATTAGGCAAGCAATTAGGCAGGCAATTAGGCAGGCAATTAGGTACTTATTTAAGCAGGCAATTAGGCAGTTAATTAGGAAGGCAATTAGGCAGGTAATTAGGATATTAATTAAGCAGGCAATTAGGCAGGCAATAAAGCAGGCAATTAGGCAGGCAATTAGGCTTGCAATTAGGCAGGCAATTAGGCATTAAATTAGGCATTTAATTAGGCAGGCAATTAGGCAGGCAATTAGGCAGGCAATTAGGCAGTTAATTAGGCAGGCCATTAGGCAGATAATAAGGCAGGCAATAAGGCAGTTAAAAGGGAATCCATTTAGACAGTTAATTAGGCAGGCAATTATGCAGGCAATTAGGCAGTTAATTAGGCAGACAATTAGCAAGCAATTATGCAATTAATTAAGCAGGCAATTAGGCAGGCAATTAGGCAATTAATTAGGCAGGCAGTTAGGCAGTTAATTAGGCAGGCAATTTGGCAATTAATTAAACATGCAATTAGGCAGGCAATTAGGCAGGCCATTAGGCAGTTAATTAGATAGGCAATTATGCAGGCAATTAGGCAAGCAATTAAGCAGCTAATTTGGCAGGTAATTAGGCAGTTAATTAGTCAGTTAATTAGGCAGGCAATTAGGCAGTTAATTAAGCAGGCAATTAGGCAGTTAATTAAGCAGGCAATTAGGCAGGCAAATAGGCAGGCAGTTAGGCAGGCAATTATGCAGGTAATTAGGCAGGCAATTAGGCATTTAATTAGGCAGGCAATTAGGCAGGCAATTAGGCAGGCAATTTAGCAGATAATTAGGCAGGCAATTAAGCATTTTATTAGACAGGCAATTAGGCAGGCAATTAGGTACTTATTTAGGCAGGCAATTAGGCAGTTAATTAGGAAGGCAATTAGGCAGGCAATTAGGCAGGCAATTAGGCATTTTAATAGGCAGGCAATTAGGCAGTTAATTAGGCAGGCAATAAGGCAGTTAATTAGGCAGGCAATTAGGCAGGCAATTAGGCAATTAATTAAGCAGGCAATTAGGCAGGTAATTAGGCAGGAATTAGGCAGTTAATTAGGCAGGCAATTAAGCATTTAATTAGGCAGGCAATTAGGCAGGCAATTAGGCAGTTAATTAGGCAGGCAATTAGGCGGGCAATTAGGCAAATAATAAGGCAGGCAATTAGGCAAGCAATTAATTAGGCGATTAGGCAGGCAATAAGGCAGTTAATTAAGCAAGCAATTAGGCAAGCAATTAAGCAGGCAATTAGGCAGGCAAGCAATTAAGCAGGCAATTAGGCAGTTAATTAGGCAGGCCATTAGGCAGTATATTAGGCAGGCAATTAGACAGGCAATTAGGCAGTTAATTAGGCAGTTAATTAGGCAGACAATTAGGAAGTTATTAGGCAGACAATTTGGTAGTTAATTAGGCAGGCAAATAGGCAGGCAAATAGGCAGGCAGTTAGGCAGGCAATTATGCAGGTAATTAGGCAGGCAATTAGGCATTTAATTAGGCAGGCAATTAGGCTGGCAATAAGCAGGCAATTAGGCAGGCAATTAGGCAGGCAATTAGGCAGTAAATTAGAAAGGCAATTAGGCAATTAATTAAGCAGGCAATTAGGCAGTCCATAAGGCAGGCAATTGGGCAATTAATTAGGAAGGCAATTAGGCAGGCAATTAGACAGGCAATTAGGTCGGCAATGAGCCAGTTAATTAGGCAGGCTAGCAATTAAGCAGGCAATTAGGAAGGCAATTAGGCATTTAATTAGGCAGTTTATTAGGCAGGCAATAAGGCAGGCAATTGAGCAGTTAATTAGGCAGTTAATTAGGCAGGCAATTAGGCAGTTAATAAGGAAGGCAATTAGGCAGGCAATTAGGCAGGCAATTTGGCAGGCAAATAGGCAATTAATTAAGCAGGCAATTAGGCAGGCAATAAGGCAGGCAATTAGGCAGGCAATTAGGCAGGCAATGAGGCATTCAATTAGGCATTTAATTAGGCAGGCAATAAGGTACTTATTTAGGCAGGCAATTAGGCAGTTAATTAGGAAGGCAATTAGGCAGGTAATTAGGCAATTAATTAAGCAGGCAATTAGCTAGCAATTAGGCATTTAATTAGGCAGGCAATAAGGCAATTTATTATGCAGGCAATAAGGCAATTAATTAGGCAGGCAATAAGGCATTTAATTAGGCAGGCAATTAGGCAGGCAATTAGGCAATAAATTAAGCAGGCAATTAGGCAGTTAATTAGGTACTTATTTAAGCAGGCAATAAGGCAACTAATTAGGAAGGCAATTAGGCAGGTAATTATGCTATTAATTAAGCAGGCAATTAGGCAAGCAATAAAGCAGGCAATTAGGCAGGCAATTAGGCTTGCAATTAGGCAGGCAATTAGGCATTAAATTAGGCATTTAATTAGGCAGGCAATTAGGCAGGCAATTAGGCAGTTAATTAGGCAGGCCATTAGGCAGATAATAAGGCAGGCAATAAGGCAGTTAAAAGGGAATGCAATTAGACAGTTAATTAGGCAGGCAATAATGCAGGCAATTAGGCAGTTATTTAGGCAGACAATTAGCAGGCAACTATGCAATTAATTAAGCAGGCAATTAGGCAGGCAATTAGGCAGGCAGTTAGGCAGTTAATTAGGCAGGCGATTTGGCAATTAATTAAACATGCAATTAGGCAGGCCATTAGGCAGGCCATTAGGCAGTTAATTAGATAGGCAATTATGCAGGCATTTAGGCAAGCAATTAAGCAGCTAATTTGGCAGGTAAGTAGGCAGTTAATTAGTCAGTTAATTAGGCAGGCAATTAGGCAGTTAATTAAGCAGGCAATTAGGCAGGCAAATAGGCAGGCAGTTAGGCAGGCAATTATGCAGGTAATTAGGCAGGCAATTAGGCATTTAATTAGGCAGGCAATTAGGCAGGCAATTAGGCAGGCAATTTAGCAGATAATTAGGCAGGCAATTAAGCATTTTATTAGACAGGCAATTAGGTACTTATTTAGGCAGGCAATTAGCCAGTTATATGGAAGGCAATTAGGCAGGCAATTAGGCAGGCAATTAGGCAGTTAATTAGACAGGCAATTAGGCTGGCAATAAGCAGGCAATTAGGCAGGCAATTAGGCAGGCAATTTAGCAGATAATTAGGCAGGCAATTAAGCATTTTATTAGACAGGCAATTAGGCAGGCAATTAGGTACTTATTTAGGCAGGCAATTAGGCAGTTAATTAGGAAGGCAATTAGGCAGGCAATTAGGCATTTTAATAGGCAGGCATTTAGGCAGTTAATTAGGCTGGCAATAAGGCAGTTAATTAGGCAGGCAATTAGGCAGGCAATTAGGCAATTAATTAAACAGGCAATTAGGCAGGAATTAGGCAGTTAATTAGGCAGGCAATTAGGCATTTAATTAGGCAGGCAATTAGGCAGTTAATTAGGCAGGCAATTAGGCAGTTAATTAGGCAGGCAATTAGGCAGGCAATTAGGCAAATAATAAGGCAGGCAATTAGGCAAGCAATTAATTAGGCGATTAGGCAAGCAATAAGGCAGTTAATTAAGCAAGCAATTAGGCAAGCAATTAAGCAGGCAATTAGGCAGGCAAGCAATTAAGCAGGCAATTAGGCAGGCAAGCAATTAAGCAGGCAATTAGGCAGTTAATTAGGCAGGCCATTAGGAAGATAATTAGGCAGGCAATTAGGCAGTATATTAGTCAGGCAATTAGACAGGCAATTAGGCAGTTAATTAGGCAGTTAATTAGGCAGACAATTAGGAAGTTATTAGGCAGACAATTTGGTAGTTAATTAGGCAGGCAAATAGGCAGGCAAATAGGCAGGCAGTTAGGCAGGCAATTATGCAGGTAATTAGGCAGGCAATTAGGCATTTAATTAGGCAGGCAATTAGGCTGGCAATAAGCAGGCAATTAGGCAGGCAATTAGGCAGGCAATTAGGCAGTAAATTAGAAAGGCAATTAGGCAATTAATTAAGCAGGCAATTAGGCAGTCCATAAGGCAGGCAATAAGGCAATTAATTAGGCAGGCAATAAGGCATTTAATTAGGCAGGCAATTAGGCAGGCAATTAGGCAATAAATTAAGCAGGCAATTAGGCAGTTAATTAGGCAGGCAATTAGGCAGTTTATTAGGCAGGGAATTATCCAGGCAATTAGGCAATTAATTAAGCAGGCAATTAGGCAGGCCATTAGGCAGTTTATTAGGCAGGCAATTATTTAGGAAAATAGGCAGGAAATTACAGCTAATTTGGCAGGTAATTAGGCAGTTAATTAGGTAGTTAATTAGGCAGGCAATTAGTTATTTAATTAGGCAGGCAATAAGGCAGTTAATTAGGCAGTCAGTTAGGCAGGCAATTAGGCAATTAATAAAGCAAGCAATTAAGCAGGCAATTAGGCTGACAATTAGGCATTTAATTAGACAGGCATTAGGCAGGCAATTAGGCAATTAATTAAGCATGCAATAAGGCAGGCAATTAGGCAGGCAATTAGGCAGGCAATTAAAAAGTTAATTAGGCAGGCAAATAAGCATTTCATTAGGCAGGCAATTAGGCAGTTAATAAGGCAGGCAATTAGGCAATTAATTAAGCAGGCAATTAGGCAGTTTATTAGGCAGGCAATTAGGCATTTAATTAGGCAGGCAATTAGTAGTCAATTAAGCAGGCCATAAGGCATTTAATTAGGCAGGCAATTAGGCCGGCAATTAGGCAGGCAATTAAGCAGCTAATTTGGCAGGTATTTAGGCAGTTAATTAGGCAGTTAATTAGGTAGGCAATTAGGCAGTTATAGGCAGGCAATTTGGCAGTTAATTATGCAGTAAATAAGGCACGCAATTAGGCAGGCAATTAGGCAAATAATAAGGCAGGCAATTAGGCAAGCAATTAATTAGGAAATTAGGCAGGCAATAAGGCAGTTAATTAAGCAAGCAATTAGGCAAGCAATTAGGCAGGCAATTAGGCAGGCAATTAGGCAGGCAAGCAATAAAGCAGGCAATTAGGCAGTTAATTAGGCAGGCCATTAGTAAGATAACTAGGCAGGCAATTAGGCAGTATATTAAACAGGCAATTAGACAGGCAATTAGGCAGTTAATTAGGCAGGGAATTTGGCAGTTAATTAGGCAGGTAATTAGGCAGGTAATTAGGCAGTTAATTAGGCAGTTAATTAGGCCTGCAATTAGGCAAGCAATTAGGCGGGCAATAAGGCATTTATTAGGCAGGCAATTAGGCAGTTAATTAGGCAGGCAATTAGGCAGTTAATTAGGCAGGCAATTAGGCAATTAATTAAGCATGCAATTAGGCAGGCAATTAGGCAAGCAATTAGGCAGGCAATTATTCAGTTAATTAGGCAGGCAATTAGGCAGTTAATTAGGCAGGCAATCAGGCAGGCAATTAGGCAATTAATTAAGCAGGCAATTGGGCAGGTAATTAGGCAGGCAATTAGGCAGTTAATTAGGCAGGCAATAAGGCATTTATTTAGGCAGTCAATTAGGAAGGCAATTAGGCATTTAAATAGGCAGGCAATTATGCAGGCAATTAGGCAGGCAATTAAGCAGCTAATTTGGCAGGTAATTCGGCAGTTAATTAGGCTGTTAATTAGGCAGGCAATTAGGCAGTTATTAGGCAGGCAATTTGGCAGTTAATTATGCAGTAAATAAGGCAGGCAATTAGGCAGGCAATTAGGCAAAAAATTAGGCAGGCAATAAGGCAAGCAATTAATTAGGCAATTAGGCAGGCAATAAGGCAGTTAATTAAGCAAGCAATTAGGCAAGCTATTAGGCGGGCAATAAGGCATTTATTAGGCAGGCAATTAGGCAGTTAATTAGGCAGGCAATTAGGCAGTTAATTAGGCAGGCAATTAGGCAATTAATTAAGCATGCAATTAGGCAGGCAATTAGGCAAGCAATTAGGCAGGCAATTATTCAGTTATTTAGGCAGGCAATTAGGCAGTTAATTAGGCAGGCAATTAGGCAGGCAAATAGGCAGGCAGTTAGGCAGGCAATTATGCAGGTAATTAGGCAGGCAATTAGGCATTATATTAGGCAGGCAATTAGGCAGGCAATTTAGCAGATAATTAGGCAGGCAATTCAGCATTTTATTAGACAGGCAATTAGGCAGGCAATTAGGTACTTATTTAGGCAGGCAATTAGGCAGTTAATTAAGAAGGCAATTAGGCAGGCAATTAAGCAGGCAATTAGGCATTTTAATAGGCAGGCAATTAGGCAGTTAATTAGGCAGGCAATAAGGCAGTTAATTAGGCAGGCAATTAGGCAGGCAATTAGGCAGACAATTATGCAATTAATTAAGCAGGCAATTAGGCAGGCAATTAGGCAGTTAATTAGGCAGTTAATGAGGCAGTTAATTAGATAGGCAATTATGCAGGCAATTAGACAAGCAATTAAGCAGCTAATTTGGCAGGCAATTAGGCAGTTAATTAGGCAGTTAATTAGGCAGTTAATTAGATAGGCAATTAAGCAGGCAATTAGACAAGCAATTAAGCAGCTAATTTGGCAGGTAATTAGGCAGTTAATTAGGCAGGCAATTAGGCAATTAATTAGGCAGGCAATAAGGCAGGCAAATAGGCAGGCAGTTAGGCTGGCAATTATGCAGGTAATTAGGCAGGCAATTAGGCATTATATTAGGCAGGCAATTAGGCAGGCAATTATGCAGGCAATTAAGCAGATAATTATGCAGGCAATTAAGCATTTAATTAGGCAAGCAATTAGGCAGGCAATTAGGCAGGCAATTAGGTACTTATTTAAGCAGGCAATTAGGCAGTTAATTAGGAAGGCAATTAGGCAGGTAATTAGGATATTAATTAAGCAGGCAATTAGGCAGGCAATAAAGCAGGCAATTAGGCAGGCAATTAGGCTTGCAATTAGGCAGGCAATTAGGCATTAAATTAGGCATTTAATTAGGCAGGCAATTAGGCAGGCAATTAGGCAGGCAATTAGGCAGTTAATTAGGCAGGCCATTAGGCAGATAATAAGGCAGGCAATAAGGCAGTTAAAAGGGAATCCATTTAGACAGTTAATTAGGCAGGCAATTATGCAGGCAATTAGGCAGTTAATTAGGCAGACAATTAGCAAGCAATTATGCAATTAATTAAGCAGGCAATTAGGCAGGCAATTAGGCAATTAATTAGGCAGGCAGTTAGGCAGTTAATTAGGCAGGCAATTTGGCAATTAATTAAACATGCAATTAGGCAGGCAATTAGGCAGGCCATTAGGCAGTTAATTAGATAGGCAATTATGCAGGCAATTAGGCAAGCAATTAAGCAGCTAATTTGGCAGGTAATTAGGCAGTTAATTAGTCAGTTAATTAGGCAGGCAATTAGGCAGTTAATTAAGCAGGCAATTAGGCAGTTAATTAAGCAGGCAATTAGGCAGGCAAATAGGCAGGCAGTTAGGCAGGCAATTATGCAGGTAATTAGGCAGGCAATTAGGCATTTAATTAGGCAGGCAATTAGGCAGGCAATTAGGCAGGCAATTTAGCAGATAATTAGGCAGGCAATTAAGCATTTTATTAGACAGGCAATTAGGCAGGCAATTAGGTACTTATTTAGGCAGGCAATTAGGCAGTTAATTAGGAAGGCAATTAGGCAGGCAATTAGGCAGGCAATTAGGCATTTTAATAGGCAGGCAATTAGGCAGTTAATTAGGCAGGCAATAAGGCAGTTAATTAGGCAGGCAATTAGGCAGGCAATTAGGCAATTAATTAAGCAGGCAATTAGGCAGGTAATTAGGCAGGAATTAGGCAGTTAATTAGGCAGGCAATTAAGCATTTAATTAGGCAGGCAATTAGGCAGGCAATTAGGCAGTTAATTAGGCAGGCAATTAGGCGGGCAATTAGGCAAATAATAAGGCAGGCAATTAGGCAAGCAATTAATTAGGCGATTAGGCAGGCAATAAGGCAGTTAATTAAGCAAGCAATTAGGCAAGCAATTAAGCAGGCAATTAGGCAGGCAAGCAATTAAGCAGGCAATTAGGCAGTTAATTAGGCAGGCCATTAGGCAGTATATTAGGCAGGCAATTAGACAGGCAATTAGGCAGTTAATTAGGCAGTTAATTAGGCAGACAATTAGGAAGTTATTAGGCAGACAATTTGGTAGTTAATTAGGCAGGCAAATAGGCAGGCAAATAGGCAGGCAGTTAGGCAGGCAATTATGCAGGTAATTAGGCAGGCAATTAGGCATTTAATTAGGCAGGCAATTAGGCTGGCAATAAGCAGGCAATTAGGCAGGCAATTAGGCAGGCAATTAGGCAGTAAATTAGAAAGGCAATTAGGCAATTAATTAAGCAGGCAATTAGGCAGTCCATAAGGCAGGCAATTGGGCAATTAATTAGGAAGGCAATTAGGCAGGCAATTAGACAGGCAATTAGGTCGGCAATGAGCCAGTTAATTAGGCAGGCTAGCAATTAAGCAGGCAATTAGGAAGGCAATTAGGCATTTAATTAGGCAGTTTATTAGGCAGGCAATAAGGCAGGCAATTGAGCAGTTAATTAGGCAGTTAATTAGGCAGGCAATTAGGCAGTTAATAAGGAAGGCAATTAGGCAGGCAATTAGGCAGGCAATTTGGCAGGCAAATAGGCAATTAATTAAGCAGGCAATTAGGCAGGCAATAAGGCAGGCAATTAGGCAGGCAATTAGGCAGGCAATGAGGCATTCAATTAGGCATTTAATTAGGCAGGCAATAAGGTACTTATTTAGGCAGGCAATTAGGCAGTTAATTAGGAAGGCAATTAGGCAGGTAATTAGGCAATTAATTAAGCAGGCAATTAGCTAGCAATTAGGCATTTAATTAGGCAGGCAATAAGGCAATTTATTATGCAGGCAATAAGGCAATTAATTAGGCAGGCAATAAGGCATTTAATTAGGCAGGCAATTAGGCAGGCAATTAGGCAATAAATTAAGCAGGCAATTAGGCAGTTAATTAGGTACTTATTTAAGCAGGCAATAAGGCAACTAATTAGGAAGGCAATTAGGCAGGTAATTATGCTATTAATTAAGCAGGCAATTAGGCAAGCAATAAAGCAGGCAATTAGGCAGGCAATTAGGCTTGCAATTAGGCAGGCAATTAGGCATTAAATTAGGCATTTAATTAGGCAGGCAATTAGGCAGGCAATTAGGCAGTTAATTAGGCAGGCCATTAGGCAGATAATAAGGCAGGCAATAAGGCAGTTAAAAGGGAATGCAATTAGACAGTTAATTAGGCAGGCAATAATGCAGGCAATTAGGCAGTTATTTAGGCAGACAATTAGCAGGCAACTATGCAATTAATTAAGCAGGCAATTAGGCAGGCAATTAGGCAGGCAGTTAGGCAGTTAATTAGGCAGGCGATTTGGCAATTAATTAAACATGCAATTAGGCAGGCCATTAGGCAGGCCATTAGGCAGTTAATTAGATAGGCAATTATGCAGGCATTTAGGCAAGCAATTAAGCAGCTAATTTGGCAGGTAAGTAGGCAGTTAATTAGTCAGTTAATTAGGCAGGCAATTAGGCAGTTAATTAAGCAGGCAATTAGGCAGGCAAATAGGCAGGCAGTTAGGCAGGCAATTATGCAGGTAATTAGGCAGGCAATTAGGCATTTAATTAGGCAGGCAATTAGGCAGGCAATTAGGCAGGCAATTTAGCAGATAATTAGGCAGGCAATTAAGCATTTTATTAGACAGGCAATTAGGTACTTATTTAGGCAGGCAATTAGCCAGTTATATGGAAGGCAATTAGGCAGGCAATTAGGCAGGCAATTAGGCAGTTAATTAGGCAGGCAATTAGGCTGGCAATAAGCAGGCAATTAGGCAGGCAATTAGGCAGGCAATTTAGCAGATAATTAGGCAGGCAATTAAGCATTTTATTAGACAGGCAATTAGGCAGGCAATTAGGTACTTATTTAGGCAGGCAATTAGGCAGTTAATTAGGAAGGCAATTAGGCAGGCAATTAGGCATTTTAATAGGCAGGCATTTAGGCAGTTAATTAGGCTGGCAATAAGGCAGTTAATTAGGCAGGCAATTAGGCAGGCAATTAGGCAATTAATTAAACAGGCAATTAGGCAGGAATTAGGCAGTTAATTAGGCAGGCAATTAGGCATTTAATTAGGCAGGCAATTAGGCAGTTAATTAGGCAGGCAATTAGGCAGTTAATTAGGCAGGCAATTAGGCAGGCAATTAGGCAAATAATAAGGCAGGCAATTAGGCAAGCAATTAATTAGGCGATTAGGCAAGCAATAAGGCAGTTAATTAAGCAAGCAATTAGGCAAGCAATTAAGCAGGCAATTAGGCAGGCAAGCAATTAAGCAGGCAATTAGGCAGGCAAGCAATTAAGCAGGCAATTAGGCAGTTAATTAGGCAGGCCATTAGGAAGATAATTAGGCAGGCAATTAGGCAGTATATTAGTCAGGCAATTAGACAGGCAATTAGGCAGTTAATTAGGCAGTTAATTAGGCAGACAATTAGGAAGTTATTAGGCAGACAATTTGGTAGTTAATTAGGCAGGCAAATAGGCAGGCAAATAGGCAGGCAGTTAGGCAGGCAATTATGCAGGTAATTAGGCAGGCAATTAGGCATTTAATTAGGCAGGCAATTAGGCTGGCAATAAGCAGGCAATTAGGCAGGCAATTAGGCAGGCAATTAGGCAGTAAATTAGAAAGGCAATTAGGCAATTAATTAAGCAGGCAATTAGGCAGTCCATAAGGCAGGCAATAAGGCAATTAATTAGGCAGGCAATAAGGCATTTAATTAGGCAGGCAATTAGGCAGGCAATTAGGCAATAAATTAAGCAGGCAATTAGGCAGTTAATTAGGCAGGCAATTAGGCAGTTTATTAGGCAGGGAATTATCCAGGCAATTAGGCAATTAATTAAGCAGGCAATTAGGCAGGCCATTAGGCAGTTTATTAGGCAGGCAATTATTTAGGAAAATAGGCAGGAAATTACAGCTAATTTGGCAGGTAATTAGGCAGTTAATTAGGTAGTTAATTAGGCAGGCAATTAGTTATTTAATTAGGCAGGCAATAAGGCAGTTAATTAGGCAGTCAGTTAGGCAGGCAATTAGGCAATTAATAAAGCAAGCAATTAAGCAGGCAATTAGGCTGACAATTAGGCATTTAATTAGACAGGCATTAGGCAGGCAATTAGGCAATTAATTAAGCATGCAATAAGGCAGGCAATTAGGCAGGCAATTAGGCAGGCAATTAAAAAGTTAATTAGGCAGGCAAATAAGCATTTCATTAGGCAGGCAATTAGGCAGTTAATAAGGCAGGCAATTAGGCAATTAATTAAGCAGGCAATTAGGCAGTTTATTAGGCAGGCAATTAGGCATTTAATTAGGCAGGCAATTAGCAGTCAATTAAGCAGGCCATAAGGCATTTAATTAGGCAGGCAATTAGGCCGGCAATTAGGCAGGCAATTAAGCAGCTAATTTGGCAGGTATTTAGGCAGTTAATTAGGCAGTTAATTAGGTAGGCAATTAGGCAGTTATAGGCAGGCAATTTGGCAGTTAATTATGCAGTAAATAAGGCACGCAATTAGGCAGGCAATTAGGCAAATAATAAGGCAGGCAATTAGGCAAGCAATTAATTAGGAAATTAGGCAGGCAATAAGGCAGTTAATTAAGCAAGCAATTAGGCAAGCAATTAGGCAGGCAATTAGGCAGGCAATTAGGCAGGCAAGCAATAAAGCAGGCAATTAGGCAGTTAATTAGGCAGGCCATTAGTAAGAAAACTAGGCAGGCAATTAGGCAGTATATTAAACAGGCAATTAGACAGGCAATTAGGCAGTTAATTAGGCAGGGAATTTGGCAGTTAATTAGGCAGGTAATTAGGCAGGTAATTAGGCAGTTAATTAGGCAGTTAATTAGGCCTGCAATTAGGCAAGCAATTAGGCGGGCAATAAGGCATTTATTAGGCAGGCAATTAGGCAGTTAATTAGGCAGGCAATTAGGCAGTTAATTAGGCAGGCAATTAGGCAATTAATTAAGCATGCAATTAGGCAGGCAATTAGGCAAGCAATTAGGCAGGCAATTATTCAGTTAATTAGGCAGGCAATTAGGCAGTTAATTAGGCAGGCAATCAGGCAGGCAATTAGGCAATTAATTAAGCAGGCAATTGGGCAGGTAATTAGGCAGGCAATTAGGCAGTTAATTAGGCAGGCAATAAGGCATTTATTTAGGCAGTCAATTAGGAAGGCAATTAGGCATTTAAATAGGCAGGCAATTATGCAGGCAATTAGGCAGGCAATTAAGCAGCTAATTTGGCAGGTAATTCGGCAGTTAATTAGGCTGTTAATTAGGCAGGCAATTAGGCAGTTATTAGGCAGGCAATTTGGCAGTTAATTATGCAGTAAATAAGGCAGGCAATTAGGCAGGCAATTAGGCAAAAAATTAGGCAGGCAATAAGGCAAGCAATTAATTAGGCAATTAGGCAGGCAATAAGGCAGTTAATTAAGCAAGCAATTAGGCAAGCTATTAGGCGGGCAATAAGGCATTTATTAGGCAGGCAATTAGGCAGTTAATTAGGCAGGCAATTAGGCAGTTAATTAGGCAGGCAATTAGGCAATTAATTAAGCATGCAATTAGGCAGGCAATTAGGCAAGCAATTAGGCAGGCAATTATTCAGTTATTTAGGCAGGCAATTAGGCAGTTAATTAGGCAGGCAATTAGGCAGGCAATTAGGCAATTAATTAAGCAGGCAATTGGGCAGGTAATTAGGCAGGCAATTAGGCAGTTAATTAGGCAGGCAATAAGGCATTTATTTAGGCAGTCAATAAGGAAGGAAATTAGGCAATTAATTAAGCATGCAATTAGGCAAGCAATTAGGCAGGCAATTATTCTGTTAATTAGGCAGGCAATTAGGCAGTTAATTAGGCAGGCAATTAGGCAGGCAATTAAACAATTAATTAAGCAGGCAATAAGGCAGTTAATTAGGCAGTTAATTAGGCAGGCAATTAGGCATTTATTAGGCAGGCAATTAGGCAGTTAATTAGGCAGGCAATTAGGCAGTTAATTAGGCAGGCCATTAGGCAGGCAATTAGGCAGGCAATTAGGCAAATAATAAGGCAGGCAATTAGGCAAGCAATTAAATAGGCGATTAGGCAGGCAATAAGGCAGTTAATTAAGCAAGCAATTAGGCAGGCAATTAGGCAGGCAAGCAATTAAGCAGGCAATTAGGCAAGCAATTATTCAGTTATTTAGGCAGGCAATTAGGCAGTTAATTAGGCAGGCAATTAGGCAGGCAATTAGGCAATTAATTAAGCAGGCAATAAGGCAGTTAATTAGGCAGGCAATTAGGCAGGCAATTAGGCATTTATTAGGCAGGCAATTAGGCAGTTAATTAGGCAGGCAATTAGGCAGTTAATTAGGCAGGCCATTAGGCAGGCAATTAGGCAGGCAATTAGGCAAATAATAAGGCAGGCAATTAGACAGGCAATTAGGCAGGCAATTAGGCAGGCAATTAAGCAATTAATTAAGCAGGCAATTGGGCAGGTAATTAGGCAGGCAATTAGGCAGTTAATTAGGCAGGCAATTAGGCATTTATTTAGGCAGTTAATTAGGCAGGCAATTAGGCATTTAAATAGGCAGGCAATTATGCAGTCAATTAGGCAGGCAATTAAGCAAATAATAAGGCAGACAATTAGGCAAGCAATTAATTAGGCGATAAGGCAGGCAATAAGGCAGTTAATTAAGCAAGCAATTAGGCAAGTAATTAGGCAGGCAATTAGGCAGGCAAACAATTAAGCAGGCAATTAGGCAGTTAATAAAGCAGGCCATTAGGAAGATAATTAGGCAGGCAATTAGGCAGTATATTAGGCAGGCAATAAGACAGGCAATTAGGCAGTTAATTAGGCAGGGAATTTGGCAGTTAATTAGGCAGGCAATTAGCAGGCAAATGGGCAGGCAGTTTGGCAGGCAATTATGCAGGCAATCAGGCAGGCAATTAGGCATTTAATTAGGCAGGCAATTAGGCAGGCAATTAGGCAGGCACCAATTAAGCAGGCAATTAGGAAGTTAATTAGGCAGGCCATAAGGCAGATAATTAGGCAGGCAATAAGGCAGGGAATTAGGCAGGTAATTAGGCAGGCAATTAAGCAGATAATTAGGCAGGCAATTATGCATTTAATTAGGCAGGCAATTAGGCAGGCAATTAGGCAGGCAATTAGGCAGTTAATTAGGCAGGCAATTAGGCAGTTAATTAGGCAGGCAATTATGCAGTCAATTAGGCAGGCAATTAAGCAGCTAAGATGGCAGGTAATTAGGCAGTTAATTAGGCAGTTAATTAGGCAGGCAATAAGGCAGTTAATTACGCAGGTAATTTGGCAGTTAATTAGGCATGCAATTAGGCAGGCAATTATGCAGGCAATTATGCAGGCAATTAGGTAATTAATTAAGCAGGCAATTAAGCAGGCAATTAGGCAGGCAATTAGGCAGGCAATTAGGCAGTAAATTAGGCAGGCAATTAGGCAATTAATTAAGCAGGCAATTAGACAGGCCATTAAACAGTTTATTAGGCAGGCAATTAGGCAGGCCATTAAACAGTTTATTAGGCAGGCAATTATGCAGGCAAATAGGCAGGAAATTACAGCTAATTTGGCAGGTAATTAGGCAGTTAATTAAGTAGTTAATAAGCAGGCAATTAGTTATTTAATTAGGCAGGCAATAAGGCAGTTAATTAGGCAGTCAATTAGGCAAGCAATTAGGCAATTAATAAAGCAAGCAATTAGGCAGGCAATTAGGCAGGCAATTAAGCAGTTAATTAGAAAGGCAATTAAGCATTTAATAAGGCAGGCAATTAAGCATTTAATTAGGCAGGCAATTAGGCTAGTAATTAGGCAATTAATTAAGCATGCAATTAGGCAGGCAATTAGGCAGGCAATTAAGCAGTTAATTAGAAAGGCAATTAAGCATTTAATAAGGCAGGCAATTAAGCATTTAATTAAGCAGGCAATTAGGCATTTAATTAGGCAGGCAATTAGGCAGTTAATTAGGCAGGCAATTAGAAAATTAATTAAGCAGGCAATTAGGCAGGCAATAAGCAGTTAATTAGGCAGGCAATTAGGCATTTAATTAGGCAGGCGATTAGGCAGGCCATTAGGCATTTAATTAGGCAGGCAATTATGCCGGCAATTAGGCAGGAAATTAAGCAGCTAATTTGGCAGGTAATTAGGCAGTCAATTAGGCAGTATATTAGGCAGGCAATTAGGCAGGCAATTAGGCAGGCAATAAGGCATTTATTAGGCAGGCAATTAGGCAGTTAATTAGGCAGGCAAATAGGCATTTTAATAGGCAGGCAATTATGCAGGCAATTAGGCAGGCAATTAAGCAGCTAATTTGGCAGGTAATTAGGCAGTCAATTAGGCAGTTAATTAGGCAGGCAATTAGGCAGGCAATTAGGCACTTTTTAGGCAGGCAATTTGGCAGTTAATTATGCAGGCAATAGGCAGGCAATTAGGCAGGCAATTAGGCAAATAATAAGGCAGGCAATTAGGCAAGCAATTAAATAGGCGATTAGGCAGGCAATAAGGCAGTTAATTAAGCAATCAATTAGGCAGGCAATTAGGCAGGCAAGCAATTAAGCAGGCAATTAGGCAAATAATTAAGCAGGCCATTAGGAAGATAATTAGGCAGGCAATTAGGCAGTATATTAGGCAGGCAATTAGACAGGCAATTAGGCAGGCAATTAGGCAGGCAATTAAGCAATTAATTAAGCAGGCAATTGGGCAGGTAATTAGGCAGGCAATTAGGCAGTTAATTAGGCAGGCAATTAGGCATTTATTTAGGCAGTCAATTAGGCAGGCAATTAGGCATTTAAATAGGCAGGCAATTATGCAGTCAATTAGGCAGGCAATTAAGCAAATAATAAGGCAGGCAATTAGGCATGCAATTAATTAGGCGATAAGGCAGGCAATAAGGCAGTTAAATAAGCAAGCAATTAGGCAAGTAATTAGGCAGGCAATTAGGCAGGCAAGCAATTAAGCAGGCAATTAGGCAGTTAATAAGGCAGGCCATTAGGAAGATAATTAGGCAGGCAATTAGGCAGTATATATGCAGGCAATAAGACAGGCAATTAGGCAGTTAATTAGGCAGGGAAATTGGCAGTTAATTAGGCAGGCAATTAGCAGGCAAATAGGCAGGCAGTTTGGCAGGCAATTATGCAGGCAATCAGGCAGGCAATTAGGCATTTAATTAGGCAGGCAATTAGGCAGGCAATTAGGCAGGCAATTAGCAGGCAAATAGGCAGGCAGTTTGGCAGGCAATTATGCAGGCAATCAGGCAGGCAATTAGGCATTTAATTAGGCAGGCAATTAGGCAGGCAATTAGGCAGGCACCAATTAAGCAGGCAATTAGGCAGTTAATTAGGCAGGCCATAAGGCAGATAATTAGGCAGGCAATAAGGCAGGGAATTAGGGAGGTAATTAGGCAGGCAATTAAGCAGATAATTAGGCAGGCAATTATGCATTTAATTAGGCAGGCAATTAGGCAGGCAATTAGGCAGGCACCAATTAAGCAGGCAATTAGGCAGTTAATTAGGCAGGCCATAAGGCAGATAATTAGGCAGGCAATAAGGCAGGGAATTAGGGAGGTAATTAGGCAGGCAATTAAGCATATAATTAGGCAGGCAATTATGCATTTAATTAGGCAGGCAATTAGGCAGGCAATTAGGCAGGCAATTAGGCAGTTAATTAGGCAGTTAATTAGGCAGGCAATTAGGCAGTTAATTAGGCATGCAATTAGGCAGGCAATTATGCAGGCAATTATGCAGGCAATTAGGTAATTAATTAAGTAGGCAATTAAGCATGCAATTAGGCAGGCTATTAGGCAGGCAATTAGGCAGTAAATTAGGCAGGCAATTAGGCAATTAATTAAGCAGGCAATTAGGCAGGCCATTAAACAGTTTATTAGGCAGGCAATTATGCAGGCCATTAAACAGTTTATTAGGCAGGCAATTATGCAGGCAAATAGGCAGGAAATTACAGCTAATTTGGCAGGTAATTAGGCAGTTAATTAAGTAGTTAATAAGCAGGCAATTAGTTATTTAATTAGGCAGGCAATAAGGCAGTTAATTAGGCAGTCAATTAGGCAAGCAATTAGGCAATTAATAAAGCAAGCAATTAGGCAGGCAATTAGGCAGGCAATTAAGCAGTTAATTAGAAAGGCAATTAAGCATTTAATAAGGCAGGCAATTAAGCATTTAATTAGGCAGGCAATTAGGCTGGTAATTAGGCAATTAATTAAGCATGCAATTAGGCAGGCAATTAGGCAGGCAATTAAGCAGTTAATTAGAAAGGCAATTAAGCATTTAATAAGGCAGGCAATTAAGCATTTAATTAAGCAGGCAATTAGGCATTTAATTAGGCAGGCAATTAGGCAGTTAATTAGGCAGGCAATTAGACAATTAATTAAGCAGGCAATTAGGCAGGCAATAAGCAGTTAATTAGGCAGGCAATTAGGCATTTATTAGGCAGGCGATTAGGCAGGCCATTAGGCATTTAATTAGGCAGGCAATTATGCCGGCAATTAGGCAGGAAATTAAGCAGCTAATTAGGCAGTTAATTAGGCAGTTAATTAGGCAGGCAATTAGGCAGTTATTAGGCAGGCAATTTGGCAGTTAATTATGCAGTAAATAAGGCAGGCAATTAGGCAGGCAATTAGGCAAATAATTAGGCAGGCAATTAGGCAAGCAATTAGGCAATTAATAAGGCATGCAATTAGGCAGGCAATTAGGCAAGCAATTAGGCAGGCAATTAGTCAGTTAATTAGGCAGGCAATTAGGCAGTTAATTAGGCAGGCAATTATGCAGGCAATTAAGCAATTAATTGGGCATGCAAGTAGGCAGGCAATTAGGCAAGCAATTAGGCAATTAATTAAGCATGCAATTAGGCAGGCAATTAGGCAAGCAATTAGGCAGGCAATTAGTCAGTTAATTAGGCAGGCAATTAGGCAGGGAATTTGGCAGATAATTAGGCAGGTAATTAGGCAGTTAATTAGGCCTGCAATTAGGCAGGCAATTAGGCAGGCAGTAAGGCATTTATTAGGCAGGCAATTAGGCAGTTAATAAGGCAGGCAAATAGGCAGTTAATTAGGCAAGCCATTAGGCAGGCAATTAGGCAATTAATAAGGCATGCAATTAGGCAGGCAATTAGGCAAGCAATTAGGCAAGCAATTAGGCAGGCAATTAGTCAGTTAATTAGGCAGGCAATTAGGCAGTTAATTAGGCAGGCAATTAGGAAGGCAATTAAGCAATTAATTGGGCATGCAATTAGGCAGGCAATTAGGCAAGCAATTAGGCAGGCAATTAGTCAGTTAATTAGGCAGGCAATTAGGCTATTAATTAAGCAGGCAATTAGGCAGGTAATTAGGCAGGCAATTAGGCAGGTAATTAGGCAGGCAATTAGGCAGTTAATTAGGCAGGCAATTAGGCATTCATTTAAGGCAGGCAATTAGGCAGGCAATTAGGCATTTAAATAGGCAGGCAATAATGCAGGCAATTAGCAGGCAATTAAGCAGCTAATTTGGCAGGTAATTAGGCAGTCAATTAGTCATTTAATTAGGCAGGCAATTAGGCAGTTATTAGGCAGGCAATTTGGCAGTTAATTATGCAGGCAATAGGCAGGCAATTAGGCAGGCAATTAGGCAGGCAATTAGGCAAATAATAAGGCAGGCAATTAGGCAAGCAATTAATTAGGCGATTAGGCAGGTAATAGGGCAGTTAATTAAGCAAGCAATTAGGCAAGCCATTAGGCAGGCAATTAGGCAGGCAAGCAATTAAGCAGGCAATTAGGCAGTTAATAAGCAGGCCATTAGGAAGATAATTAGGCAGGCAATTAGATAGGCAAATAGGCAGGCAGTTAGGTAGGCAATTATGCAGGCAATCAGGCAGGCAATAAGCATTTAATTAGGCAGGCAATTAGGCAGGCAATTAGGCAGGCACCAATTAAGCAGGCAATTAGGGAGTTAATTAGGCAGGCCATTAGGCAGATAATTAGGCATGCAATTAGGCAGGGAATAAGGCAGGTAATAGGCAGGCAATTGAGAAGATTATTAGGCAGGCAATTATGCATTTAATTAGGCAGGCAATTAGGCAGGCAATTAGGCAGGCAATTAGGCAGTTAATTAGGCAGGCAATTAGGCAATTAATTAGGCAGGCAATTAGGCAGGCAATTACGCAGGCCATTAGGCAGGTAATTAGGCAGGCAATTATGCAGGCAATTAAGCAGCTAATTTGGCAGGTAATTAGGCAGTTAATTAGGCAGTTAATTAGGCAGGCAATAAGGCAGTTAATTACGCAGGTAATTTGGCAGTTAATTAGGCAGGCAATTAGGAAAGCAATTATGCAGGCAATTATGCAGGCAATTAGGTAATTAATTAAGCAGGCAATAAAGCAGGCAATATGGCAGGCAATTAGGCAGGCAATTAGGCAGGCAATTAGGCAGTTAATTAGGCACGCAATTAGGCAGTTAATTAGGCAGGCAATTAGGCAGGCAATTAGGCAGGCAATTAAGAAGATTATTAGGCAGGCAATTATGCATTTAATTTGGCAGGCAATTAGGCAGGCAATAAGCAGGCAATTAGGCAAGCAATTAGGCAGGCAATTAGGCAGTTAATTAGGCAGGCAATTAGGCATTTAATTAGGCAGGCAATTAGGCAGGCAATTAGGCATTTAAATAGGCAGGCAATTATGAAGGCAATTAGGCAGGCAATTAAGCAGCTAATTTGGCAGGTAATTAGGCAGTCAATTAGGCAGTTAATTAGGCAGGCAATTAGGCAGTTATTAGGCAGGCAATTTGGCAGTTAATTATGCAGGCAATAGGCAGGCAATTAGGCAGGCAATAATGCAAATAATAAGGCAGGCAATTAGGCAAGCAATTAATTAGGCGATTAGGCAGGCAATAAGGCAGTTAATTAAGCAAGCAATTAGGCAAGCAATTAAGCAGGCAATTAGGCAGGCAAGCAATTAAACATGCAATTAGGCAGTTAATTAGGCAGGCCATTAGAAAGATATTTAGGCAGGCAATTAGGCAGTATATTAGGCAGGCAATTAGACAGGCAATTCGGCAGTTAATTAGGCAGTTAATTAGGCAGACAATTAGGCAGTTAATTAGGCAGGCAATTAGGCAGGCAAATAGGCAGGCAGTTAGGCAGGCAATTATGCAGGTAATTAGGCAGGCAATTAGGCAGGCAATTAGGCAGGCAATTAGGCAGGCAATTAGGCAGGCAATTAGGCAGGCAAAAAATCAATTAATTAAGCAGGCAATTAGGCAGGCAATTAGGCAGGCAAATAGGCAATTAATTAAGCAGGCAATTAGGCAGGCAATAAGGCATTTAATTAGGCATGCAATAAGGTACTTATTTAGGCAGGCAATAAGGCAGTTTATTAGGAAGGCAATTAGGCAGGCAATTAGGCAATTAATAAAGCAGGCAATTAGGCAGGCCATTAGGCAGTTTATTAGGCAGGCAATTATGCAGGCAAATAGGCAGGAAATTACAGCTAACTTGGCAGGTAATTAAACAGTTAATTAAGTAGTTAATTAGGCAGGCAATTAGTTATTTAATTAGGCACGCAATAAGGCAGTTAATTAGGCAGTCAATTAGTTAAGCAATTAGGCAATTTATAAAGCAAGCAATTAGGCAGGCAGTTAGTCTGACAATTAGGCATTTAAATAGGCAGGCAATTATGCAGGCAATAAGGCAGGCAATTAAGCAGCTAATTTGGCAGGTAATTAGGCAGTCAATTAGGCAGTTAATTAGGCAGGCAATTAGGCAGTTATTAGGCAGGCAATTAGGCAGGCAATTAGGAAGGCAATTAAGAAGATAATTAGGCAGGCAATTATGCATTTAATTAGGCAGGCAATTAGGCAGGCAATAAGCAGGCAATTAGGCAGGCAATTAGGCAGGCAATTAGGCATTTAAATAGGCAGGCAATTATGCAGGCAATAGGCAGGCAATTAGGCAGGCAATGATGCAAATAATAAGGCAGGCAATTAGGCAAGCAATTAATTAGGCGATTAGGCAGGCAATAAGGCAGTTAATTAAGCAAGCATATAGGCAAGCAATTAAGCAGGCAATTAGGCAGGCAAGCAATTTAACAGGCAATTAGGCAGTTAATTAGGCAGGCCATTAGAAAGATATTTAGGCAGGCAATTAGGCAGTATATTAGGCAGGCAATTAGACAGGCAATTCGGCAGTTAATTAGGCAGTTAATTAGGCAGACAATTAGGCAGTTAATTAGGCAGGCAATTAGGCAGGCAAATAGGCAGGCAGTTAGGCAGGCAATTATGCAGGTAATTAGGCAGGCAATTAGGCATTTAATTAGGCAGGAAATTAGGCAGGCAATTAGGCAGGCAATTAGGCAGTTAATTAGGCATGCAATTAGGCAGGCAATTATGCAGGCAATTATGCAGGCAATTAGGTAATTAATTAAGTAGGCAATTAAGCATGCAATTAGGCAGGCTATTAGGCAGGCAATTAGGCAGTAAATTAGGCAGGCAATTAGGCAATTAATTAAGCAGGCAATTAGGCAGGCCATTAAACAGTTTATTAGGCAGGCAATTATGCAGGCCATTAAACAGTTTATTAGGCAGGCAATTATGCAGGCAAATAGGCAGGAAATTACAGCTAATTTGGCAGGTAATTAGGCAGTTAATTAAGTAGTTAATAAGCAGGCAATTAGTTATTTAATTAGGCAGGCAATAAGGCAGTTAATTAGGCAGTCAATTAGGCAAGCAATTAGGCAATTAATAAAGCAAGCAATTAGGCAGGCAATTAGGCAGGCAATTAAGCAGTTAATTAGAAAGGCAATTAAGCATTTAATAAGGCAGGCAATTAAGCATTTAATTAGGCAGGCAATTAGGCTGGTAATTAGGCAATTAATTAAGCATGCAATTAGGCAGGCAATTAGGCAGGCAATTAAGCAGTTAATTAGAAAGGCAATTAAGCATTTAATAAGGCAGGCAATTAAGCATTTAATTAAGCAGGCAATTAGGCATTTAATTAGGCAGGCAATTAGGCAGTTAATTAGGCAGGCAATTAGACAATTAATTAAGCAGGCAATTAGGCAGGCAATAAGCAGTTAATTAGGCAGGCAATTAGGCATTTATTAGGCAGGCGATTAGGCAGGCCATTAGGCATTTAATTAGGCAGGCAATTATGCCGGCAATTAGGCAGGAAATTAAGCAGCTAATTAGGCAGTTAATTAGGCAGTTAATTAGGCAGGCAATTAGGCAGTTATTAGGCAGGCAATTTGGCAGTTAATTATGCAGTAAATAAGGCAGGCAATTAGGCAGGCAATTAGGCAAATAATTAGGCAGGCAATTAGGCAAGCAATTAGGCAATTAATAAGGCATGCAATTAGGCAGGCAATTAGGCAAGCAATTAGGCAGGCAATTAGTCAGTTAATTAGGCAGGCAATTAGGCAGTTAATTAGGCAGGCAATTATGCAGGCAATTAAGCAATTAATTGGGCATGCAAGTAGGCAGGCAATTAGGCAAGCAATTAGGCAATTAATTAAGCATGCAATTAGGCAGGCAATTAGGCAAGCAATTAGGCAGGCAATTAGTCAGTTAATTAGGCAGGCAATTAGGCAGGGAATTTGGCAGATAATTAGGCAGGTAATTAGGCAGTTAATTAGGCCTGCAATTAGGCAGGCAATTAGGCAGGCAGTAAGGCATTTATTAGGCAGGCAATTAGGCAGTTAATAAGGCAGGCAAATAGGCAGTTAATTAGGCAAGCCATTAGGCAGGCAATTAGGCAATTAATAAGGCATGCAATTAGGCAGGCAATTAGGCAAGCAATTAGGCAAGCAATTAGGCAGGCAATTAGTCAGTTAATTAGGCAGGCAATTAGGCAGTTAATTAGGCAGGCAATTAGGAAGGCAATTAAGCAATTAATTGGGCATGCAATTAGGCAGGCAATTAGGCAAGCAATTAGGCAGGCAATTAGTCAGTTAATTAGGCAGGCAATTAGGCTATTAATTAAGCAGGCAATTAGGCAGGTAATTAGGCAGGCAATTAGGCAGGTAATTAGGCAGGCAATTAGGCAGTTAATTAGGCAGGCAATTAGGCATTCATTTAAGGCAGGCAATTAGGCATTTAAATAGGCAGGCAATAATGCAGGCAATTAGCAGGCAATTAAGCAGCTAATTTGGCAGGTAATTAGGCAGTCAATTAGTCATTTAATTAGGCAGGCAATTAGGCAGTTATTAGGCAGGCAATTTGGCAGTTAATTATGCAGGCAATAGGCAGGCAATTAGGCAGGCAATTAGGCAGGCAATTAGGCAAATAATAAGGCAGGCAATTAGGCAAGCAATTAATTAGGCGATTAGGCAGGTAATAGGGCAGTTAATTAAGCAAGCAATTAGGCAAGCCATTAGGCAGGCAATTAGGCAGGCAAGCAATTAAGCAGGCAATTAGGCAGTTAATAAGCAGGCCATTAGGAAGATAATTAGGCAGGTAATTAGATAGGCAAATAGGCAGGCAGTTAGGTAGGCAATTATGCAGGCAATCAGGCAGGCAATAAGCATTTAATTAGGCAGGCAATTAGGCAGGCAATTAGGCAGGCACCAATTAAGCAGGCAATTAGGGAGTTAATTAGGCAGGCCATTAGGCAGATAATTAGGCAGGCAATTAGGCAGGGAATAAGGCAGGTAATAGGCAGGCAATTGAGAAGATTATTAGGCAGGCAATTATGCATTTAATTAGGCAGGCAATTAGGCAGGCAATTAGGCAGGCAATTAGGCAGTTAATTAGGCAGGCAATTAGGCAATTAATTAGGCAGGCAATTAGGCAGGCAATTACGCAGGCCATAGGCAGGTAATTAGGCAGGCAATTATGCAGGCAATTAAGCAGCTAATTTGGCAGGTAATTAGGCAGTTAATTAGGCAGTTAATTAGGCAGGCAATAAGGCAGTTAATTACGCAGGTAATTTGGCAGTTAATTAGGCAGGCAATTAGGAAAGCAATTATGCAGGCAATTATGCAGGCAATTAGGTAATTAATTAAGCAGGCAATAAAGCAGGCAATATGGCAGGCAATTAGGCAGGCAATTAGGCAGGCAATTAGGCAGTTAATTAGGCACGCAATTAGGCAGTTAATTAGGCAGGCAATTAGGCAGGCAATTAGGCAGGCAATTAAGAAGATTATTAGGCAGGCAATTATGCATTTAATTTGGCAGGCAATTAGGCAGGCAATAAGCAGGCAATTAGGCAAGCAATTAGGCAGGCAATTAGGCAGTTAATTAGGCAGGCAATTAGGCATTTAATTAGGCAGGCAATTAGGCAGGCAATTAGGCATTTAAATAGGCAGGCAATTATGAAGGCAATTAGGCAGGCAATTAAGCAGCTAATTTGGCAGGTAATTAGGCAGTCAATTAGGCAGTTAATTAGGCAGGCAATTAGGCAGTTATTAGGCAGGCAATTTGGCAGTTAATTATGCAGGCAATAGGCAGGCAATTAGGCAGGCAATAATGCAAATAATAAGGCAGGCAATTAGGCAAGCAATTAATTAGGCGATTAGGCAGGCAATAAGGCAGTTAATTAAGCAAGCAATTAGGCAAGCAATTAAGCAGGCAATTAGGCAGGCAAGCAATTAAACAGGCAATTAGGCAGTTAATTAGGCAGGCCATTAGAAAGATATTTAGGCAGGCAATTAGGCAGTATATTAGGCAGGCAATTAGACAGGCAATTCGGCAGTTAATTAGGCAGTTAATTAGGCAGACAATTAGGCAGTTAATTAGGCAGGCAATTAGGCAGGCAAATAGGCAGGCAGTTAGGCAGGCAATTATGCAGGTAATTAGGCAGGCAATTAGGCAGGCAATTAGGCAGGCAATTAGGCAGGCAATTAGGCAGGCAAAAAATCAATTAATTAAGCAGGCAATTAGGCAGGCAATTAGGCAGGCAAATAGGCAATTAATTAAGCAGGCAATTAGGCAGGCAATAAGGCATTTAATTAGGCATGCAATAAGGTACTTATTTAGGCAGGCAATAAGGCAGTTTATTAGGAAGGCAATTAGGCAATTAATAAAGCAGGCAATTAGGCAGGCCATTAGGCAGTTTATTAGGCAGGCAATTATGCAGGCAAATAGGCAGGAAATTACAGCTAACTTGGCAGGTAATTAAACAGTTAATTAAGTAGTTAATTAGGCAGGCAATTAGTTATTTAATTAGGCACGCAATAAGGCAGTTAATTAGGCAGTCAATTAGTTAAGCAATTAGGCAATTTATAAAGCAAGCAATTAGGCAGGCAGTTAGTCTGACAATTAGGCATTTAAATAGGCAGGCAATTATGCAGGCAATAAGGCAGGCAATTAAGCAGCTAATTTGGCAGGTAATTAGGCAGTCAATTAGGCAGTTAATTAGGCAGGCAATTAGGCAGTTATTAGGCAGGCAATTAGGCAGGCAATTAGGAAGGCAATTAAGAAGATAATTAGGCAGGCAATTATGCATTTAATTAGGCAGGCAATTAGGCAGGCAATAAGCAGGCAATTAGGCAGGCAATTAGGCAGGCAATTAGGCATTTAAATAGGCAGGCAATTATGCAGGCAATAGGCAGGCAATTAGGCAGGCAATGATGCAAATAATAAGGCAGGCAATTAGGCAAGCAATTAATTAGGCGATTAGGCAGGCAATAAGGCAGTTAATTAAGCAAGCAATTAGGCAAGCAATTAAGCAGGCAATTAGGCAGGCAAGCAATTTAACAGGCAATTAGGCAGTTAATTAGGCAGGCCATTAGAAAGATATTTAGGCAGGCAATTAGGCAGTTAATTAGGCAGTTAATTAGGCAGACAATTAGGCAGTTAATTAGGCAGGCAATTAGGCAGGCAAATAGGCAGGCAGTTAGGCAGGCAATTATGCAGGTAATTAGGCAGGCAATTAGGCATTTAATTAGGCAGGAAATTAGGCAGGCAATTAGGCAGGGAATTAGGCAGGCAATTAGGAAGGCAATTAAGAAGATAATTAGGCAGGCAATTATGCATTTAATTAGGCAGGCAATTAGGCAGGCAATAAGCAGGCAATTAGGCAGGCAATTAGGCAGGCAATTAGGCAGTAAATTAGAAAGGCAATTAGGCAATTAATTAAGCAGGCAATTAGGCAGTCAATAAGGCAGGCAATTGGGCAATTAATTAGGAAGGCAATTAGGCAGGCAATTAGGCAGGCAATTAGGCAGGCAAGCAATTAAGCAGGCAATTAGGAAGGCAATTAGGCATTTAATTAGGCAGTTTATTAGGCAGGCAATAAGGCAGGCAATTGAGCAGGTAATTAGGCAGTAATTAGGCAGGCAATTAGGCAGGCAATTAGGCAGGCAAAAAAGCAATTAATTAAGCAGGCAATTAGGCAGGCAATTAGGCAGGCAAATAGGCAATTAATTAAGCAGGCAATTAGGCAGACAATAAGGCATTTAATTAGGCATGCAATAAGGTACTTATTTAGGCAGGCAATAAGGCAGTTTATTAGGAAGGCAATTAGGCAATTAATTAAGCAGGCAATTAGGCAGGCCATTAGGTAGTTTATTAGGCAGGCATTTATGCAGGCAAATAGGCAGGAAATTACAGCTAATTTGGCAGGTAATTAAACAGTTAATTAAGTAGTTAATTAGGCAGGCAATTAGTTATTTAATTAGGCAGGCAATAAGGCAGTTAATTAGGCAGTCATTAGTTAAGCAATTAGGCAATTTATAAAGCAAGCAATTAGGCAGGCAATTAGGCTGACAATTAGGCATTTAATTAGGCAGGCATTAGGCTGGCAATTAGGCATTTAATTAGGCAGTTAATTAGGCCTGCAATTAGACATGCAATTAGGCAGGCAATAAGGCATTTATTAGGCAGGCAATTAGGCAGGCAATTAGGCAATTAATTAAGCATGCAATAAGGCAGGCAATTAGGCAGGCAATTAGGCAGGCAATTAAGCAGTTAGTTAGGCAGGCAATTAAGCATTTAATTAGGCAGGCAATTAGGCATTTAATTAGGCAGGCAATTAGGCAGTTAATTAGGCAGGCAATTAGGCAGGCAATTAGGCAATTAATTAAGCAGGCAATTAGGCAGGTAATTAGGTAGGCAATTAGGCAGTTACTTAGGCAGGCAATTAGGCATTTATTTAGGCAGGCAATTAGGCAGTTAATTAGTCAGGCAATTAAGATGTTATTAGGCAGGCAATTTGGCAGTTAATTATGCAGGCAATAGGCAGGCAATTAGGCAGGCAATTAGGCAAAAAAATAAGAGAGGCAATTAGGCAAGCAATTAATAAGGCGATTAGGCAGGCAATAAGGCAGTTAATTAAGCAAGCAATTAGGCAAGCAATTAGGCAGGCAATTAGGCAGGCTAGCAATTAAGCAGGCAATTAGGCAGTTAATTAGGCAGGCCATTAGGAAGATAATTAGGCAGGCAATTAGGCAGTTTATAAGGCAGGCATTTAGACAGGCAATTAGGCAGTTAATTAGGCAGGGAATTTGGCAGTTAATTAGGCAGGCAATTAGGCAGGCAAAAGGCAGGCAGTTAGGCAGGCAATAATGCAGGCAATCAGGCAAGCAATTAGGCATTTAATTAGGCAGGCAATTAGGCAGGTAATTAGGCAGGCAAGCAATTAATCAGGCAATTAGGCAGTTAATTAGGCAGGCCATTAGGCAGATAATTAGGCAGGCAATAAGGCAGTTAATAAGGCAGGCATTTAGACAGTTAATTAGGCAGGCAATTAGGCAGTTAATTAGGCAGACAATTATGCAATTAATTAAGCAGGCAATTAGGCAGGCAATTAGGCAGTTAATTAGGCAGGCAATTTGGCAATTAATTAAGCATGCAATTAGGCAGGCAATTAGGCAGGCCATTAGGCAGTTTATTAGATAGGCAATTATGCAGGCAATTAGACAAGCAATTAATCAGCTAATTTGGCAGGTAATTAGGCAGTTAATTAGGCTGTTAATTAGGCAAACAATTAGGCAGTTATTAGGCAGGCAATTTGGCAGTTAATTATGAAGTAAATAAGGCAGGCAATTAGGCAGGCAATTAGGCAAATAATTAGGCAGGCAATTAGGCAAGCAATTAATAAGGCAATAAGGCAGGCAATAAGGCAGTTAATTAAGCAAGCAATTAGGCAAGCAATTAGGCAGGCAATTAGGCAGGCAAGCAATTAAGCAGGCAATTAGGCAGTTAATTAGGCAGTTAATTAGGCAGGCAATTAGGCATTTATTAGGCAGGCAATTAGGCAGTTAATTAGGCAGGAAATTAGGCAGTTAATTAGGCAGGCCATTAGGCAATTAATTAAGCATGCAATTAGGCAGGCAATTAGGCAAACAATTAGGCAGGCAATTAGTCAGTTAATTAGGCAGGCAATTAGGCAGGCAATTAGGCAATTAATTGGGCATGCAATTAGGCAGGCAATTAGGCAAGCAATTAGGCAGGCAATTAGGCAATTAATTAAGCATGCAATTAGGCAGGCAATTAGGCAAGCAATTAGGCAGGCAATAAGGCATTTATTAGGCAGGCAATTAGGCAGTTAATTAGGCAGGCAATTAGGCATTTTAATAGGCAGGCAATTATGCAGGCAATTAGGCAGGCAATTAAGCAGCTAATTTGGCAGGTAATTAGGCAGTCAATTAGGCAGTTAATTAGGCAGGCAATTAGGCAGGCAATTAGGCACTTATTAGGCAGGCATTTTGGCAGTTAATTATGCAGGCAATAGGCAGGCAATTAGGCAGGCAATTAGGCAAATAATAAGGCAGGCAATTAGGCAAGCAATTAAATAGGCGATTAGGCAGGCAATAAGGCAGTTAATTAAGCAAGCAATTAGGCAAGCAATTAGGTAGGCAATTAGGCAGGCAAGCAATTAAGCTGGCAATTAGGAAAATAATTAAGCAGGCCATTAGAAAGATAATTAGGCAGGCAATTAGGCAGAATATTAGGCAGGCAATTAGACAGGCAATTAGGCAGGTAATTAGGCAGGCAATTAGGCAATTAATTAAGCAGGCATTTGGGCAGGTAATAAGGCATGCAATTAGGCAGGCAATTAGGCAAGCAATTAGGCAAGCAATTAGGCAAGCAATTAGTCAGTTAAATAGGCAGGCAATTAGGCAGGTAATTAGGCAGGCAATTAGGCAGGCAATTAAGCAATTAATTGGGCATGCAATTAGGCAGGCAATTAGGCAAGCAATTAGGCAGGCAATTAGTCAGTTAATTAGGCAGGCAATTAGGCTATTAATTAAGCAGGCAATTAGGCAGGTAATTAGGCAGGCAATTAGGCAGGTAATTAGGCAGGCAATTAGGCAGTTAATTAGGCAGGCAATTAGGCATTCATTTAAGGCAGGCAATTAGGCAGGCAATTAGGCATTTAAATAGGCAGGCAATAATGCAGGCAATTAGCAGGCAATTAAGCAGCTAATTTGGCAGGTAATTAGGCAGTCAATTAGTCATTTAATTAGGCAGGCAATTAGGCAGTTATTAGGCAGGCAATTTGGCAGTTAATTATGCAGGCAATAGGCAGGCAATTAGGCAGGCAATTAGGCAGGCAATTAGGCAAATAATAAGCAGGCAATTAGGCAAGCAATTAATTAGGCGATTAGGCAGGTAATAGGGCAGTTAATTAAGCAAGCAATTAGGCAAGCAATTAGGCAGGCAATTAGGCAGGCAAGCAATTAAGCAGGCAATTAGGCAGTTAATAAGCAGGCCATTAGGAAGATAATTAGGCAGGCAATTAGATAGGCAAATAGGCAGGCAGTTAGGCAGGCAATTATGCAGGCAATCAGGCAGGCAATTAGGCATTTAATTAGGCAGTTAATTAGGCAGGCAATTAGGCAGGCAATAATTAATAATGCAATTAGGGAGGCAATTAGGCAGGCCATTAGGCAGTTAATTAGATAGGCAATTATGCAGGCAATTAAACAAGCAATTAAGCAGCTAATTTGGCAGGTAATTAGGCAGTTAATTAGGCAGTTAATACGGCAGTTAATTAGGCAGGCAATTAGGCAGTTAATTAGGCAGGCAATTATGCAGGCAAATAGGCAGGCAGTTAGGCAGGCAATTATGCGGTTAAATAGGCAGGCAATTTGGCATTTAATTAGGCAGGCAATTAGGCAGGCAATTAGGCAGGCAATTAAGCAGATAATTAGGCAGGCAATTATGCATTTAATTAGGCAGGCAATTAGGCAGGCAATTAGGTATTAAATTAGGCAGGCAATTAGGAAGTTAATTAGGCAGGCAATTAGGCAATTAATTAAGCAGGCCATAAGGCAGGCCATTAGGCAGGCACCAATTAAGCAGGCAATTAGGCAGTCAATTAGGCAGGCCATTAGGCAGATAATTAGGCAGGCAATTAGGCAGGGAATTAGGCAGGTAATAGGCAGGCAATTGAGCAGATAATTAGGCAGGCAATTATGCATTTAATTAGGCAGGCAATTAGGCAGGCAATTAGGCAATTAATTAGGAAGACAATTAGGCAGGCAATTACGCAGGCCATTAGGCAGATAATTAGGCAGGCAATTATGCAGGCAATTAAGCAGCTAAGTTGGCAGGTAATTAGGCAGTTAATTAGGCAGGCAATAAGGCAGTTAATTACGCAGGTAATTTGGCAGTTAATTAGGCAGGCAATTAGGAAGGCAATTATGCAGCAATTATGCAGGCAATTAGGTAATTAATTAAGCAGGCAATAAAGCAGGCAATATGGCAGGCAATTAGGCAGGCAATTAGGCAGTTAATTAGGCAGGCAATTAGGCAGTTAATTAGGCAGGCAATTAGGCAGGCAATTAGGCAGGCACTTAGGCAGGCAATTAAGAAGATTATTAGGCAGGCAATTATGCATTTAATTAGGCAGTTAATTAGGCAGGCAATAAGCAGGCAATTAGGCAAGCAATTAGGCAGTTAATTAGGCAGGCAATTAGGCATTTAATTAGGCAGGCAAATAGGCAGGCAATTAGGCATTTAAATAGGCAGGCAATTATGCAGGCAATAAGGCAGGCAATTAAGCAGCTAATTTGGCAGATAATTAGGCAGTCAATTAGGCAGTTAATTAGGCAGGCAATTAGGCAGTTATTAGGCAGGCAATTTGGCAGTTAATTATGCAGGCAATAGGCAGGCAATTAGGCAGGCAATGATGCAAATAATAAGGCAGGTAATTAGGCAAGCAATTAATTAGGCGATTAGGCAGGCAATAAGGCAGTTAATTAAGCAAGCAATTAGGCAAGCAATTAAGCAGGCAATTAGGCAGGCAAGCAATTTAACAGGCAATTAGGCAGTTAATTAGGCAGGCCATTAGAAAGATATTTAGGCAGGCAATTAGGCAGTATATTAGGCAGGCAATTAGACAGGCAATTCGGCAGTTAATTAGGCAGGCAATAAGGCAGTTAGCTAGGCAGGCAATTAGGCAGGCAATTAGGCAATTAATTAAGCAGGCAATTAGGCAGGTAATTAGGCAGGAATTAGGCAGTTAATTAGGCAGGCAATTAGGCATTTAATTAGGCAGGCAATTAGGCAGTTAATTAGGCAGGCAATTAAACAGTTAATTAGGCAGGCAATTAGGCAGGCAATTAGGCAAATAATAAGGCAGGCAATTAGGCAAGCAATTAATTAGGCGATTAGGCAGGCAGTTAGGCAGGCAATAATGCAGGCAATCAGGCAAGCAATTAGGTATTTAATTAGGCAGGCAATTAGGCAGGCAAGCAATTAATCAGGCAATTAGGCAGTTAATTAGGCAGGCCATTAGGAAGATAATTAGGCAGGCAATTAGGCAGTATATTAGGCAGGCAATTAGACAGGCAATTAGGCAGTTAATTAGGCAGTTAATTAGGCAGACAATTAGGAAGTTATTAGGCAGACAATTTGGTAGTTAATTAGGCAGGCAAATAGGCAGGCAAATCGGCAGGCAGTTAGGCAGGCAATTATGCAGGTAATTAGGCAGGCAATTAGGCATTTAATTAGGCAGGCAATTAGGCTGGCAATAAGCAGGCAATTAGGCAGGCAATTAATCAGGCAATTAGGCAGTAAATTAGAAAGGCAATTAGGCAATTAATTAAGCAGGCAATTAGGCAGTCCATAAGGCAGGCAATAAGGCAATTAATTAGGCAGACAATAAGGCATTTAATTAGGCAGGCAATTAGGCAGGCAAATAGGCAATAAATTAAGCAGGCAATTAGGCAGTTAATTAGGCAGGCAATTAGGCAGTTTATTAGGCAGGGAATTATCCAGGCAATTAGGCAATTAATTAAGCAGGCAATTAGGCAGGCCATTAGGCAGTTTATTAGGCAGGCAATTATTTAGGAAAATAGGCAGGAAATTACAGCTAATTTGGCAGCTAATTAGGTAGTTAATTAGGCAGGCAATTAGTTATTTAATTAGGCAGGCAATAAGGCAGTTAATTAGGCAGTCAATTAGGCAGGCAATTAGGCAATTAATAAAGCAAGCAATTAAGCAGGCAATTAGGCTGACAATTAGGCATTTAATTAGACAGGCATTAGGCAGGCAATTAGGCAATTAATTAAGCATGCAATAAGGCAGGCAATTAGGCAGTCAATTAGGCAGGCAATTAGGCAGGCAATTAAGAAGTTAATTAGGCAGGCAAATAAGCATTTCATTAGGCAGGCAATTAGGCAGTTAATTAGGCAGGCAATTAGGCAATTAATTAAGCAGGCAATTAGGCAGTTTATTAGGCAGGCAATTAGGCATTTAAATAGGCATGCAATTAGCAGGCAATTAAGCAGGCCATAAGGCATTCAATTAGGCAGGCAATTAGGCAGGCAATTAAGCAGCTAATTTGGCAGGTATTTAGGCAGTTAATTAGGCAGTTAATTAGGTAGGCAATTAGGCAGTTATAGGCAGGCAATTTGGCAGTTAATTATGCAGTAAATAAGGCAGGCAATTAGGCAGGCAATTAGGCAAATAATAAGGCAGGCAATTAGGCAAGCAATTAATTAGGAAATTAGGCAGGCAATAAGGCAGTTAATTAAGCAAGCAATTAGGCAAGCAATTAGGCAGGCAATTAGGCAGGCAAGCAATAAAGCAGGCAATTAGGCAGTTAATTAGGCAGGCCATTAGTAAGATAACTAGGCAGGCAATTAGGCAGTATATTAAACAGGCAATTAGACAGGCAATTAGGCAGTTAATTAGGCAGGGAATTTGGCAGTTAATTAGGCAGGTAATTAGGCAGGTAATTAGGCAGTTAATTAGGCAGTTAATTAGGCCTGCAATTAGGCAAGCAATTAGGCGGGCAATAAGGCATTTATTAGGCAGGCAATTAGGCAGTTAATTAGGCAGGCAATTAGGCAGTTAATTAGGCAGGCAATTATGCAATTAATTAAGCATGCAATTAGGCAGGCAATTAGGCAAGCAATTAGGCACGCAATTATTCAGTTAATTAGGCAGGCAATTAGGCAGTTAATTAGGCAGGCAATTAGGCAGGCAATTAGGCAATTAATTAAGCAAGCAATTGGGCAGGTAATTAGGCAGGCAATTAGGCAGTTAATTAGGCAGGCAATAAGGCATTTATTTAGGCAGTCAATTAGGAAGGCAATTAGGCATTTAAATAGGCAGGCAATTATGCAGGCAATTAGGCAGGCAATTAAGCAGCTAATTTGGCAGGTAATTCGGCAGTTAATTAGGCTGTTAATTAGGCAGGCAATTAGGCAGTTATTTGGCAGGCAATTTGGCAGTTAATTATGCAGTAAATAAGGCAGGCAATTAGGCAGGCAATTAGGCAAAAAATTAGGCAGGCAATTAGGCAAGCAATTAATTAGGCAATTAGGCAGGCAATAAGGCAGTTAATTAAGCAAGCAATTAGGCAAGCTATTAGGCAGGCAATTAGGCAGGCAAGCAATTAAGCAGGCAATAAGGCAGTTAATTAGGCAGGCAATTAGGCATTTATTAGGCAGGCAATTAGGCAGTTAATTAGGCAGGCAATTAGGCAGTTAAATAGGCAGGCCATTAGGCAGGCAATTAGGCAATTAATTAAGCATGCAATTAGGCAGGCAATTAGGCAAGCAATTAGGCAGGCAATTATTCAGTTAATTAGGCAGGCAATTATGCAGTTAATTAGGCAGGGAATTTGGCAGATAATTAGGCAGGTAATTAGGCAGTTAATTAGGCCTGCAATTAGGCAGGCAATTAGGCAGGCAATAAGGCATTTATTAGGCAGGCAATTAGGCAGTTAATTAGGCAGGCAATTAGGCATTTTAATAGGCAGGCAATTATGCAGGCAATTAGGCAGGCAATTAAGCAGCTAATTTGGCAGTTAATTAGGCAGTCAATTAGGCAGGCAATTAGGCAGGCAATTAGGCACTTTTTAGGCAGGCAATTTGGCAGTTAATTATGCAGGCAATAGGCAGGCAATTAGGCAGGCAATTAGGCATATAATAAGGCAGGCAATTACGCAAGCAATTAAATAGGCGATTAGGCAGGCAATAAGGCAGTTAATTAAGCAAGCAATTAGGCAGGCAATTAGGCAGGCAAGCAATTAAGCAGGCAATTAGGCAACTAATTAAGCAGGCCATTAGGAAGATAATTAGGCAGGCAATTAGGCAGTATATTAGGCAGGCAATTAGACAGGCAATTAGGCAGGCAATTAGGCAGGCCATTTAAGCAATTAATTAAGCAGGCAATTGGGCAGGTAATTAGGCAGGCAATTAGGCAGTTAATTAGGCAGGCAATTAGGCATTTATTTAGGCAGTCAATTAGGCAGGCAATTAGGCATTTAAATAGGCAGGCAATTATGCAGTCAATTAGGCAGGCAATTAAGGAAATAATAAGGCAGGCAATTAGGCAAGCAATTAATTAGGCGATAAGGCAGGCAATAAGGCAGTTAATTATGCAAGCAATTAGGCAAGTAATTAGGCAGGCAATTAGGCAGGCAAGCAATTAAGCAGGCAATTAGGCAGTTAATAAGGCAGGCCATTAGGAAGATAATTAGGCAGGCAATTAGGCAGTATATTAGGCAGGCAATAAGACAGGCAATTAGGCAGTTAATTAGGCAGGGAATTTGGCAATTAATTAGGCAGGCAATTAGCAGGCAAATAGGCAGGCAGTTTGGCAGGCAATTATGCAGGCAATCAGGCAGGCAATAAAGCATTTAATTAGGCAGGCAATTAGGCAGGCAATTAGGCAGGCACCAATTAAGCAGGCAATTAGGCAGTTAATTAGGCAGGCCATAAGGCAGATAATTAGGCAGGCAATAAGGCAGGAAATTAGGCAGGTAATTAGGCAGGCAATTAAGCAGATAATTAGGCAGGCAATTATGCATTTAATTAGGCAGGCAATTAGGCAAGCAATTAGGCAGGCAATTAGGCAGGCAATTAGGCAGATAATTAGGCAGGCAATTAGGCAGTTAATTAGGCAGGCAATTATGCAGGCAATTAGGCAGACAATTAAGCAGCTAAGTTGGCAGGTAATTAGGCAGTTAATTAGGCAGGCAATAAGGCAGTTAATTACGCAGGTAATTTGGCAGTTAATTAGGCATGCAATTAGGCAGGAAATTATGCAGGCAATTATGCAGGCAATTAGGTAATTAATTAAGCAGGCAATTAAGCAGGCAATTAGGCAGGCAATTAGGCAGGCAATTAGGCAGTAAATTAGGCAGGCAATTAGGCAATTAATTAAGCAGGCAATTAGGCAGGCCATTAAAGAGTTTATTAGGCAGGCAATTAGGCAGGCCATTAAACAGTTTATTAGGCAGGCAATTATGCAGGCAAATAGGCAGGAAATTACAGCTAATTTGGCAGGTAATTAGGCAGTTAATTAAGTAGTTAATTAGGCAGGCAATTAGTTATTTAAGTAGGCAGGCAATAAGGCAGTTAATTAGGCAGTCAATTAGGCAAGCAATTAGGCAATTAATAAAGCAAGCAATTAGGCAGGCAATTAGGCAGGCAATTAAGCAGTTAATTATAAAGGCAATTAAGCATTTAATAAGGCAGGCAATTAAGCATTTAATTAGGCAGGCAATTAGGCTGGTAATTAGGCAATTAATTAGGCATGCAATAGATACTTATTTAGGCAGGCAATAAGGCAGTTTATTAGGAAGGCAATTAGGCATGCAATTAGGCAATTAATTAAGCAGGCCATTAGGCAGGCCATTAGGCAGTTTATTAGGCAGGCAATTATGCAGGCAAATAGGCAGGAAATTACAGCTAATTTGGCAGGTAATCAAACAGTTCATTAAAAAAGTTAATTAGGCAGGCAATTAGTTATTTAATTAGGCACGCAATAAGGCAATTAATTAGGCAGTCCATTAGTTAAACAATTAGGCAATTTATAAAGCAAGCAATTAGGCAGGCAATTAGGCCGACAATTAGGCATTTAATTAGGCAGGCATTAGGCTGGCAATTAGGCATGTAATTAGGCAGTTAATTAGGCCTGCAATTAGGCAATTAATTAAGCATGCAATAAGGCAGGCAATTAGGCAGGCAATTAGGCAGGCAATTAAGCAGTTAATAAGGCAGGCAATTAAGCATTTAATTAGGCAGGCAATTAGGCATTTAATTAGGCAGGCAATTAGGCAGTTAATTAGGCAGGCAATTAGGCAGGCAATTAGGCAGGCAATTATGCAGGCAATTAGGTAATTTATTAAGCAGGCAATTAAGCAGACAATTAGGCAGGCAATTAGGCAGGCAATTAGGCAGTTAATTAGGCAGGCAATTAGGCAGTTAATTAGGCAGGCAATTAATTAAGCAGGCCATTAGGCAGTTAATTATGCAGGCAATTAGGCAGGCAATTAGGCAGGCAATTAGGCAGTTAATTAGGCAGGCAATTAGGAAGATAATTAGGCAGGCAATTAGGCTGTATATTAGGCAGGCAATTAGACAGTCAATTAGGCAGTTAATTAGGCAGGTAATTAGGCAGTTAATAAGGCAGGCAATTAGACAGTTTATTAAGCAGGCAATTATGCAGGCAATTAGGCAGTTAATTAGGCAGACAATTAGCAGGCAATTATGCAATTAATAAGCAGGCAATTAGGCAGGCAATAAGGCAGTTAATTAGGCAGGCATTTGGGCAGTTAATTAGGCAGGCAATTAGGCAGGCATTTGGGCAGTTAATTAGGCAGGCAATTAGGCAGGCAATAATTAAGCATGCAATTAGACAGGCAATTAGGCAGGCCATTAGGCAGTTAATTAGATAGTCAATTATGCAGGCAATTAAACAAGCAATTAAGCAGCTAATTTGGCAGGTAATTAGGCAGTTAATTAGGCAGTTAATTAGGCAGGCAATTAGGCAGTTAATTAGGCAGGCAATTATGCAGGCAAATAGGCAGGCAGTTAGGCAGGCAATTATGCAGGTAAATAGGCAGGCAATTTGGCATTTAATTAGGCAGGCAATTAGGCAGGCAATTAGGCAGGCAATTAAGCAGATAATTAGGCAGGCAATTATGCATTTAATTAGGCAGGCAATTAGGCAGGCAATTAGGTATTAAATTAGGCAGGCAATTAGGAAGTTAATTAGGCAGGCAATTAGGCAATTAATTAAGCAGGCAATTAGGCAGGCCATTAGGCAGGCACCAATTAAGCAGGCAATTAGGCAGTCAATTATGCAGGCCATTAGGCAGATTATTAGGCAGGCAATTAGGCAGGGAATTAGGCAGGTAATAGGCAGGCAATTGAGCAGATAATTAGGCAGGCAATTATGCATTTAATTAGGCAGGCAATTAGGCAGGCAATTAGGCAGGCAATTAGGCAGTTAATTAGGCAGGCAATTATGCAGGCAATTAGGCAATTAATTAGGCAGGCAATTAGGCAGGCAATTACGCAGGCCATTAGGCAGATAATTAGGCAGGCAATTATGCAGGCAATTAAGCAGCTAAGTTGGCAGGTAATTAGGCAGTTAATTAGGCAGGCAATAAGGCAGTTAATTACGCAGGTAATTTGGCAGATAATTAGGCAGGCAATTAGGAAGGCAATTATGCAGGCAATTATGCAGGCAATTAGGTAATTAATTAAGCAGGCAATAAAGCAGGCAATATGGCAGGCAATTAGGCAGGCAATTAGGCACTCAATTAGGCAGTTAATTTGGCAGGCAATTAGGCAGTTAATTAGGCAGGCAATTAGGCAGGCAATTAGGCAGGCAATTAGGCAGGCAATTAAGAAGATTATTAGGCAGGCAATTATGCATTTAATTAGGCAGTTAATTGGGCAGGCAATAAGCAGGCAATTAGGCAAGCAATTAGGCAGGCAATTAGGCATTTAATTAGGCAGGCAATTAGGCAGTTAATTAGGCAGTCAATTAGGCAGGTAATTAGGCAGGCAATTAGGCAGGTAATTAGGCAGGCAATTAGTCAGTTAATTAGGCAGGCAATTAGGCTATTAATTAAGCAGGCAATTAGGCAGGTAATTAGGCAGGCAATTAGGCAGTTAATTAGGCAGGCAATTAGGCATTCATTTAAGGCAGGCAATTAGGCAGGCAATTAGGCATTTAAATAGGCAGGCAATAATGCAGGCAATTAGCAGGCAATTAAGCAGCTAATTTGGCAGGTAATTAGGCAGTCAATTAGTCAGTTAATTAGGCAGGCAATTAGGCAGTTATTAGGCAGGCAATTTGGCTGTTAATTATGCAGGCAATAGGCAGGCAATTAGGCAGGCAATTAGGCAAATAATAAGGCAGGCAATTAGGCAAGCAATTAATTAGGCGATTAGGCAGGTAATAGGGCAGTTAATTAGGCAAGCAATTAGGCAAGCAATTATGCAGGCAATTAGGCAGGCAAGCAATTAAGCAGGCAATTAGGCAGTTAATAAGCAGGCAATTAGGAAGATAATTAGGCAGGCAATTAGGCAGGCAAATAGGCAGGCAGTTAGGCAGGCAATTATGCAGGCAATCAGGCAGGCAATTAGGCAGGCAATTAGGCAGGCACCAATTAAGCAGGCAATTAGGGAGTTAATTAGGCAGGCCATTAGGCAGATAATAAGGCAGGCAATTAGGCAGGGAATTAGGCAGGTAATAGGCAGGCAATTGAGCAGATTATTAGGCAGGCAATTATGCATTTAATTAGGCAGGCAATTAGGCAGGCAATTAGGCAGGCAATTAGGCAGTTAATTAGGCAATTAATTAGGCAGGCAATTAGGCAGGCAATTACGCAGGCCATTAGGCAAGTAATTAGGCAGGCAATTATGCAGGCAATTAAGCAGCTAAGTTGGCAGGTAATTAGGCAGTCAATTAGGCAGTTAATTAGGCAGGCAATTAGGCAGGCAATTAGGCACTTATTAGGCAGGCATTTTGGCAGTTAATTATGCAGGCAATAGGCAGGCAATTAGGCAGGCAATTAGGCAAATAATAAGGCAGGCAATTAGGCAAGCAATTAAATAGGCGATTAGGCAGGCAATAAGGCAGTTAATTAAGCAAGCAATTAGGCAAGCAATTAGGCAGTTAATTAGGCAGGCAATAAGGCAGTTAATTACGCAGGTAATTTGGCAGTTAATTAGGCAGGCAATTAGGAAAGCAATTATGCAGGCAATTATGCAGGCAATTAGGTAATTATTAAGCAGGCAATAAAGCAGGCAATATGGCAGGCAATTAGGCAGGCAATTAGGCAGGCAATTAGGCAGTTAATTTGGCACGCAATTAGGCAGTTAATTAGGCAGGCAATTAGGCAGGCAATTAAGAAGATTATTAGGCAGGCAATTATGCATTTAATTAGGCAGGCAATTAGGCAGGCAATAAGCAGGCAATTAGGCAAGCAATTAGGCAGGCAATTAGGCAGTTAATTAGGCAGGCAATTAGGCATTTAATTAGGCAGGCAATTAGGCAGGCAATTAGGCAGGCAATTAGGCATTTAAATAGGCAGGCAATTATGCAGGCAATTAGGCAGGCAATTAAGCAGCTAATTTGGCAGGTAATTAGGCAGGCAATTAGGCAGTAATTAGGCAGGCAATTTGGCAGTTAATTATGCAGGCAATAGGCAGGCAATTAGGCAGGCAATAATGCAAATAATAAGGCAGGCAATTAGGCAAGCAATTAATTAGGCGATTAGGCAGGCAATAAGGCATTTTTTTAAGCAAGCAATTAGGCAAGCAATTAAGCAGGCAATTAGGCAGGCAAGCAATTTAACAGGCAATTAGGCAGTTAATTAGGCAGGCCATTAGAAAGATATTTAGGCAGGCAATTAGGCAGTATATTAGGCAGGCAATTAGACAGGCAATTCGGCAGTTAATAAGGCAGTTAATTAGGCAGGCAATTAGGCACTTAATTAGGCAGTTAATTAGGCAGGCAATTAGGCAGGCAATTAGGCAGGCAAAAAAGCAATTAATTAAGCAGGCAATTAGGCAGGCAATTAGGCAGGCAAATAGGCAATTAATTAAGCAGGCAATTAGGCAGGCAATAAGGCATTTAATTAGGCATGCAATAAGGTACTTATTTAGGCAGGCAATAAGACAGTTTATTAGGAAGGCAATTAGGCAGGCAATTAGGCAATTAATTAAGCAGGCAATTAGGCAGGCTATTAGGCAGTTTATTAGGCAGGCAATTATGCAGGCAAATAGGCAGGAAATTACAGCTAATTTGGCAGGTAATTAAACAGTTAATTAAGTAGTTAATTAGGCAGGCAATTAGTTATTTAATTAGGCACGCAATAAGGCAGTTAATTAGGCAGTCAATTAGTTAAGCAATTAGGCAATTTATAAAGCAAGCAATTAGGCAGGCAATTAGGCTGACAATTAGGCATTTAATTAGGCAGGCATTAGGCTGGCAATTAGGCATGTAATTAGGCAGTTAATTAGGCCTGCAATTAGGCAGGCAATTAGGCAGGCAATAAGGCATTTATTAGGCAGGCAATTAGGTAATTAATTAAGCATGCAATAATGCAGGCAATTAGGCAGGCAATTAGGCAGGCAATTAAGCAGTTAATTAGGCAGGCAATTAAGCATTTAATTAGGCAGGCAATTAGGCATTTAATTAGGCAGTTAATTAGGCAGTTAATTAGGCAGGCAATTAGGCAGGCAATTAGGCAATTAATTAAGCAGGCAATTAGGCAGGTATTTAGGCAGGCAATTAGGCAGTTACTTAGGCAGGCAATTAGGCATTTATTTAGGCAGGCAATTATGCAGGCAATTAGGCATTTAAATAGGCAGGCAATTAGGCAGTTAATTAGGCAGGCAATTAGGCAGGCAATATGGCAATTAATTAGGCAGGCAATTAGGCAGGCAATTATGCAGGCCATTAGGCAGTTAATTAGGCAGGCAATTATGCAGGCAATTAGGCAGGCAATTAAGCAGCTAATTTGTTAGGTAATTAGGCAGTTAATTAGGCAGTTAATTAGTCATGCAATAAGGCAGTTAATTACGCAGGTAATTTGGTAGTTAATTAGGCAGGCAATTAGGCAGGCAATTATGCAGGCAATTAGATAATTAATTAAGCAGGCAATTAATCAGGCAATTAGGCATGCAATTAGGCAGGCAATTAGGCAGTTAATTAGGCAGGCAATTAGGCAGTTAATTAGGCAGGCAATTAGGCAATTAATTAAGCAGACCATTAGGCAGTTAATTAGGGCAGGCAATTATGCAGGCAATTAGGCAGGCAATTAAGCAGCTAATTTTGCAGGTAATTAGGCAGTTAATTAGGCAGTTAATTAGGCAGGCAATAAGGCAGTTAATTACGCAGGTAATTTGGCAGTTAATTAGGCAGGCAATTATGCAGGCAATTAGGTAATTAATTAAGCAGGCAATTAAGCAGACAATTAGGCAGGCAATTAGGCAGTTAATTAGGCAGTTAATTAGGCAGGCAATTAGGCAGGCAATTAGGCAATAATTTAAGCAGGCCATTAGGCAGTTAATTATGCAGGCAATTAGGCAGGCAGTTAGGCAGGCGATTAGGCAGTTAATTAGGCAGGCAATTAGGCAGGCAAGCAATTAAGCAGGCAATTAGGCAGTTAATAAGGCAGGCCATTAGGAAGATAATTAGGCAGGCAATTAGGCTGTATATTAGGCAGGCAATTAGACAGGCAATTAGGCAGTTAATTAGGCAGGCCATTAGGCAGTTAATTAGGCAGGTAATTAGGCATTTATTAAGGCAGGCAATTAGACAGTTTATTAGGCAGGCACTTATGCAGGCAATTAGGCAGTTAATTAGGCAGACAATTAGCAGGCAATTATGCAATTAATTAAGCAGGCAATTAGGCAGGCAATAAGGCAGTTAATTAGGCAGGCATTTGGGCAGTTAATTAGGCAGGCAATTAGGCAGGCAATAATTAAGCATGCAATTAGGCAGGCCTTTAGGCAGGCCATTAGGCAGTTAATTAGATAGGCAATTATGCAGGCAATTAAACAAGCAATTAAGCAGCTAATTTGGCAGGTAATTAGGCAGTTAATTAGGCAGTTAATTAGGCAGGCAATTAGGCAGTTAATTAGGCAGGCAATTATGCAGGCATATAGGCAGGCAGTTAGGCAGGCAATTATGCAGGTAAATAAGCAGGCAATTTGGCATTTAATTAGGCAGGCAATAAGGCAGGCAATTAGGCAGGCAATTAAGCATTTAATTAGGCAGGCAATTATGCATTTAATTAGGCAGGCAATTAGGCAGGCAATTAGGTATTAAATTAGGCAGGCAATTAGGAATTTAATTAGGCAGGCAATTAGGCAATTAATTAAGCAGGCAATTAGGCAGGCCATTAGGCAGGCCATTAGGCAGGCACCAATTAAGCAGGCAATTAGGCAGTCAATTAGGCAGGCCATTAGGCAGATAATTAGGCAGGCAATTATGCAGGGAATTAGGCAGGTAATAGGCAGGCAATTGAGCAGATAATTAGGCAGGCAATTATGCATTTAATTAGGCAGGCAATTAGGCAGGCAATTAGGCAGGCAATTAGTCAGTTAATTAGGCAGGCAATTAGGCAGGCAATTAGGCAATTAATTAGGCAGGCAATTAGGCAGGCAATTATGCAGGCCATTATGCAGATAATTAGGCAGGCAATTATGCAGGCAATTAAGCAGCTAAGTTGGCAGGTAATTAGGCAGTTAATTAGGCAGGCAATAAGGCAGTTAATTACGCAGGTAATTTGGCAGTAAATTAGGCAGGCAATTAGGAAGGCAATTATGCAGGCAATTATGCAGGCAATTAGGTAATTAATTAAGCAGGCAATAAAGCAGGCAATATGGC
>NW_026962396.1:0-56538 GCF_032445375.1 Bacillus rossius redtenbacheri
GGCAATTAGGCAGTTAATTAGGCAGTTAATTGGGGCCAGTTAATTAGGCAGGCAATAAAGCAGGCAAATAGGCAGTTAATTAGGCAGTTAATTAGGCAGTTAATTAGGCAGTTAATTAGGCAGGCAATTATGCAGGCAATAAGGCAGTTAATTAGGCAAGCAATTTGCAGGCAATTAGGCAGGTAATTAGGCGGGGCAATAAGGCAGGCAAATAGGCAGGCAATTAGGCAATTTTATTCGGCCGTTAATTAGGCAGTTAACTAGGAAGACAATTAGGCAGGCAATTAGGCAGTTAATTTGGCAGTTAATTAGGCAGTTTATTAGGCAGGCAATTAGGCAGGCATTTATGCAGGCAATTAGGCAGTTAATTCGGCAGGCAACAAGGCAGGCTTTTAGGCAGGCAATGAGGCAGTTAATTAGGCAGGCAATTAGGAAGGCAATCCAGCAGTTAATTAGACAGGCAATTAGGCAGTTAATTAGGCAGGCAATTAGGCAGGCAATTAGACAGGCAATTAGGCAGGCAATTAGGCAGTTAATTAGGCAGGAAATTAGGCAGGCAATTATGCAGGCAATTAGGCAGTTAATTAGGCAGGCAATTAGGCAGAAAATATGGCAGGCAATGAGGCATTTAATTAGGCAGGCAGTAAGGCAGTTAATTAGGCAGGCAATTAGGCAGTTTAATTAGGCCAGGCATTAAGGCAGTTAACTATGCTGGCAGTTAGACAGTTAATTAGGCAGTTAATTAGGCAGTTAATTAGGCAGGCAATTAGGCAGGCAATTATGCAGGCAATTATGCAGGCAATTAGGCAGTTAATAAGGCATACAATTAGGCAGGCTTTTAAGCAGGCAATGAGGCAGTTAATTAGGCGGGCAATAAGGCAGGCAAATCAGCAGTTAATTAAGCAGGCAATTAGGCAATTAATTAGGCAGTTAATTAGACAGTTAATTAGGCAGGCAATTAGGCAGGCAATTGTCAGGCAATTAGGCAGGCATTTAAGCAGGCAATTAGGCAGTTAATTAGGCAAGCAATAAGACAGGCAGGCAATTAGGCAGGCACGCAATTAGGCAGTCAATTAAGCAGATAATTAGGCAGGCAATTTGGCAGGCAACAAGGCAGGCTTTTAGGCAGGCAATGAGGCAGTTAATTAGGCGGGCAATTAGGCAGGCAATACAGCAGTTAATTAGGCAGGCAATTTGGCAGTTATTTAGGCAGTTAATTAGGCTGTTAATTAGGCAGTTAATAAGGTAGGCAATTAGGTTAGGCAATGAGGCAGGCAATTAGGCAGGCAATTAGGCAGGCTATTAGGCAGGCATTTAAGCAGGCAATTAGGCAGTTAATTAGGCAAGCAATAAGACAGCAGACAATTAGGCAGGCACGCAATTATGCAGTCAATTAAGCAGATAATTAGGCAGGCAATTAGGCAGGCAACAAGGCAGGCTTTTAGGCAGGCAATGAGGCAGTTAATTAGGCGGGCAATTAGGCAGGCAATCCAGCAGTTAATTAGGCAGGCAATTAGGCAGTTAATTAGGCTGTTAATTAGGCTGTTAATTAGGCAGTTTATTAGGCAGGCAATTAGGCAGGCAATTAGGCAGGCAATAAGGCAGTTAATTAGGCAGGCAAAGGCAGGCAATTAGGCAGTCAATTAGGCAGTTAATTAGGCAGTTAATTAGGCAGTTAATTAGGCAGTAAATTAGGCAGGCAATTAGGCAGGCAATTAGGCAGGCAATAAGGCAGGCTTTAAGGCAGGCAATGAAGCAGGTAATTAAGCGGGCAATAAGGCAGGTTATTAGGCAGGCAATTATTCAATTAATTAGGCAGTTATTAGGCAGTTAACTAGAAAGGCAATTAGGCAGGCAATTAGGCAGTTATTAAGCAATTAATAAGGCAGTAATTAGGCAGTTAATTAAGCAGTTAATTAGGCAGTTAAATAGGCAGGCAATTAGGCAGGCAATTAGGCAGGCAATTAGGCAGGCAATTAGGCAGGCAATTAGGCAGTTAATTAGGCAGTTATTAGGCAGTTAATTAGGCAGTTAATAAACAGGGAATTAGGCAGGCAATTAGGCAGTTAATTAGGCAGTTTTTAGGCAGGCAATTAGGCAGTTAATTAGGCAGTAATTAGGCAGGCAATTAGGCAGGCAATAAGGCAGTTAATTAGGCAGGCAATTAGGCAGGCAATTAGGCAGTCAATTAGGCAGGCAATTAGGCAGTTAATTAGGCAGTTATTAGGCAGTAAATTAGGCAGGCAATTAGGCAGGCAATTATGCAGGCAATTAGGCAGTCCAATGAGGCAGTTAATTAGGCGGGCAATTAGGCAAGCAATCCAGCAGTTAATTAGGCAGGCAATTAGGCAGTTAATAAGGCAGTTAATTAGGCAGTTAATTAGGCAGTTAATTAGTCAGTCAATAAGGCAGGCAGTTAGGCAGGCAATTAGGCAGGCAATTAGGCAGTTAATTAGTCAATTAATTAGGCAGTTAATTTGGCAGGCAATTAGGCAGGCAATTAGGCAGTTGATGAAGCAGTTAATAAGGCAGGCAATTAGGCAGGCAATTAAACAGGCAATTATGCAGGCAATTATGCAGTTAATTAGGCAGGCAATAAGCAGGCAATTAGGCAGTTAATTAGGAAGTTATTTAGGCAGGCAATTAGGCAGGTAATTATGCAGGCAATCAGGCAGTAAATTAGGCAGGCAACTAGGCAGGCAATAAGGCAGGCGATTAGGCAGGCAATGAGGCAGTTAATTAGGCAGGCAGTTAGGCAGTAATTAGGAAGCCAATTAGGCAGGCAATTTGGCAGTTAATTAGGCAGGCATTAAGGCAGGCAAATAGGCAGGCTATTAGGCAGTTAATTAGGCAGTTAATTAGGCAGGCAATTAGGCAGGCAATTATGCAGGCAATTAAGCAGTTAATTCGGCAGGCAATTAGGCAGTTAACAAGGCAGGCTTTAAGGCAGGCAATGAGGCAGTTAATTAGGCGGGCAATTAGGCAGCAAATCCAGTTGTTATTAGGCAGGCAATTAGGCAGTTAATTAGGCAGTTAATTAGGCAGTTAATTAGGCAGGCTATTAGGCATTTAATTATGCAGGCAATAAGGCAGTTAATTCGGAAGGCAATTAGGCAGGCAACAAGGCAGTCTTTTAGGCAGGCAATGATGCAGTTAATTAGACGGGCAATTAGGCAGGCAATCCAGCAGTTAATTAGGCAGGCAATTTGGCAGTTAATTAGGCAGTTAATTGGGCAGTTAATTAGGCAGGCAATAAAGCAGGCAAATAGGCAGTTAATTAGGCAGTTAATTAGGCAGTTAATTAGGCAGGCAATTATGCAGGCAATAAGGCAGTTAATTAGGCAAGCAATTTGGCAGGCAATGAGGCAGTTAATTAGGCGGGCAATTAGGCAGGCAATCCAGCAGTTAATTAGGCAGGCAATAAGGCAGTTAATTAGGCAGTTAATTAGGCAGGCAATTAGGCAGTTAATTAGGCAGGCAATTAGGCAGGCAACAAGGCAGGCTTTTAGGCAGGCAATGAGGCAGTTATTAGGCGGGCAATTAGGAAGGCAATCCAGCAGTTAATTAGGCAGGCAATTAGGCAGGCTTTTAGGCAGGCAATGAGGCAGGTAATTAGGCGGGAAATGAGGCATGCAATTATGCAGGCAATAAGGCAGTTAATTAGGCAGTTAATTAGGCAGTTAATTAGGCAGGCAATTAGGCAGTTTAATTAGGCAGGCAATTAGGCATGCAACAAGGCATTTTTTTAGGCAGGCAATGAGGCAGTTAATTAGGCGGGCAATTAGGAAGGCATTCCAGCAGTTAATAAGGCTGGCAATTAGGCAGGTAATTAGGCAGTTAATTAGGCTGTTAAGTAGTCAGTTAATTATGCAGTTAATTATGCAGGCAATTAGGCAGGCAATTAGGCAGGCAATTTGGCAGACAATAAGGCAGGCTTTAAGGGGAGGCAATGAGGCAGGTAATTAGGCGGGCAATAAGACAGGCAATTAGGCAGGCAATTAGGCAATTAATTAGGCCGTTAATTAGGCAGTTAACTAGGAAGGCAATTAGGCAGGCAATTAGGCAGTTAATTAAGCAGGCAATTAGGCAATTAATTAGGCCGTTAATTAGGCAGTTAACTAGGAAGGCAATTAGGCAGGCAATTAGGCAGTTAATTAAGCAGTTAATTAGGCAGGCAATAAGGCAGGCAATTAGGCAGTTAATTAGGCAGTTAATTAGGCAGGCAGTTAGGCAGTTATTAGGCAGGCAATAAGCAGGATATCCAGCAGTTAATTAGGCAGGCAATAAGCAGGCAATCCAGCAGTTAATTAGGCAGGCAATTAGGCAGTTAGTAAGGCAGGAATTAAAGCAGTTAATTATGCAGGCAATTTGGCAGTCAATTAGGCAGTTAATTAGGCAGTTAATTAGGCAGGCAATTAGGCAGGCAATTATGCAGGCAATTAAGCAGTTAATTATGCATACAATTAGGCAGGCTTTTAAGCAGGCAATGAGGCAGTTAATTAGGCGGGCAATAAGGCAGGCAATCCAGCAGTTAATAAAGCAGGCAATTAGGCAATTAATTAGGCAGTTAATTAGGCAGTTAATTAGGCAGTTAATTAGGCAGTTAATTAGGCAGGCAATTAGGCAGGCAAATAGGCAGGCAATTAGGCAGGCATTTAATCAGGCAATTAGGCAGTTAATTAGGCAAGCAATAAGACAGGCAGAAAATTAGGCAGGCCCGCAATTAGGCAGTCAATTAAGCAGATAATTAGGCAGGCAATTAGACAGGCAACAAGGCAGGCTTTTAGGCAGGCAATGAGGCAGTATATTAGGCGGGCAATTAGGCAGGCAATCCAGCAGTTAATTAGGCTGGCAATTAGGCAGTTAATTAGGCAGTTAATTAGGCAGTTAATTAGGCTGTTAATTAGGCAGTTAATAAGGCAGGCAATTAGGTTAGGCAATGAGGCAGGCAATAAGGCAGGCAATTCGGCAGTTAATTAGGCAGTTAATTAGGCAGGCAATTAGGCAGGCAATAATGCAGGCAATTAGGCAGTTAATTAGGCATGCAATTAGACAGGCAATTAGGCAGGCAACAAGGCAGGCATTTAGGCAGGCAATGAGGCAGTTAATTAGGCGGCAATTAGGCAGGCAATCCAGCAGTTAATAAGGCAGGTAATTAGGCAGTTAATTAGGCAGTTTATTAGGCAGTTATTTTGGCAGTTTTTTAGGCAGGCAATTAGGCATTTAATTAGGCAGTTAATTAGGCAGGCAATTAGGCAGGCAATAAGGCAGTTAATTAGGCAGGCAATTATGCAGGCAATTAGGCAGTTAATTAGGCAGGCAATTAGAGAGGCAATAAGGAATGATTTTAGGCAGGCAATGAGGCAGTTAATTAGGCGGGCAATTAGGCAGGCAATTAGGCAGATAATTAGGCAGGAAGTTAGGCAGTTAATTAGGCAGGCAATTAGTCAGGCAATCCAGCAGTTAATTATGCAGGCAATTAGGCAGTTTATTAGGCAGGCATTAAGGCAGGCAATTAGGCAGGCAATTTGGCAGTTAATTAGGCAGGCATTAAGGCAGGCAATTAGGCAGTTAATTAGGCAGTTAATTAGGCAGTTAATAAACAGGGAATTAGGCAGGCAATTATGCAGGCAATCCAGCAGTTAATTAGGCAGGCAATTAGGCAGTTAATTAGGCAGTTAATTAGGCAGTTAATTAGGCAGGCATTAAAGCAGGCAATTAGGCAGACAATTAGGCAGTTAATTAGGCAGTTAATTAGGCAGTTAATAAGGCAGGCAATTAGGCAGGCAATTATGCAGTTATTTAGGCAGTTAATTAGGCAGGCAATTAGGCAGGCAACAAGGCAGGCTTTTAGGCAGGCAATGAGGCAGTTAATTAGGCGGGCAATTAGGCAAGCAATCCAGCAGTTAGTTAGGCAGGCAATTAGGCAGTTAATAAGGCAGTTAATTAGGCAGTTAATTAGGCAGTTAGTTAGGCAGGCAATAACGAAGGCAATTAGGCAGGCAATTAGGCAGTCATTTAGGCAGTTAATAAAGCAGTTAATTAGGCTGGCAATTATGCAGGCAATTAGGCAGTTAATTAGGCAGGCAAATAGGCAGGCAATCAGGCAGGCAACAAGGCAGGCTTTTAGGCAGGCAATAAGGCAGTTAGTTAGGCGGGCAATTAGGCAAGCAAACCAGCAGTTAATTATGCAGGCAATTAGGCAGTTAATTAGGCAGTTAATTAGTCAATTAATTAGGCAGTTAATTAGGCAGGCAATTAGGCAGGCAATTAGGCAGTTTATGAGGCAGTTAATTAGGCAGGCAATAAGGCAGGCAATTAGGCAGGCAAATATGCAGTTAATTAGGCAGGCAATAAGCAGGCAATTAGGTAGTTAATTAGGAAGTTATTTAGGCAGGCAATTAGGCAGGTAATTATGCAGGCAATTAGGCAGTAAATTAGGCAGGCAACTAGGCAGGCAATAAGGCAGGCGATTAGGCAGGCAATGAGGCAGTTAATTAGGCAGGCAGTTAAGCAGTTAATTAGGAAGCCAATTAGGCAGGCAATTTGGCAGTTAATTAGGCAGGCATTAAGGCAGGCAATTAGGCAGGCAATAAGGCAGTTAATTAGGCAGTTAATTAGGCAGGCAATTAGGCAGGCAATTATGCAGAAAATAAGGCAGGCAATTAGGCAGTTAACAAGGCAGGCTTTTAGGCAGGCAATGAGGCAGTTAATTAGGCGGGCAATTAGGCAGCAATCCAGCAGTTATTAGGCAGTTAATTAGGCAGTTAATTAGGCTGTTAATTAGGCAGTTAATAAAGTAGGCAATTAGGTTAGGCAATGAGGCAGGCAATTAGGCAGGCAATTCGGCAGTTAATTAGGCAGTTAATTAGGCAGGCAATTAGGCAGGCAATAATGCAGGCAATTAGGCAGTTAATTAGGCATAAAATTAGACAGGCAATTAGGCAGGCAACAAGGCAGGCATTTAGGCAGGCAATGAGGCAGTTAATTAGGCGGCAATTAGGCAGGCAATTAGGCAGAAAATTAGGCAGGCAGTTAGGCAGTTAATTAAGCAGGCAATTAGTCAGGCAATCCAGCAGTTAATTATGCAGGCAATTAGGCAGTTTATTAGGCAGGCATTAAGGCAGGCAATTAGGCAGGCAATTAGGCAGGCAATTATGCAAGCAATTAGGCAGTTATTTAGGCAGGCAATTAGAGAGGCAATAAGGAATGATTTTAGGCAGGCAATGAGGCAGTTAATTAGGCGGGCAATTAGGCAGGCAATTAGGCAGAAAATTAGGCAGGCAGTTAGGCAGTTAATTAAGCAGGCAATTAGTCAGGCAATCCAGCAGTTAATTATGCAGGCAATTAGGCAGTTTATTAGGCAGGCATTAAGGCAGGCAATTAGGCAGGCAATTAGGCAGTTAATTAGGCAGTTAATTAGGCAGTTAATAAACAGGGAATTAGGCAGGCAATTATGCAGGCAATCCAGCAGTTAATTAGGCAGTTAATTAGGCAGTTAATTAGGCAGGCATTAAAGCAGGCAATTAGGCAGGCAATTAGGCAGTTAATTAGGCAGTTAATTAGGCAGTTAATAAGGCAGGCAATTAGGCAGGCAATTATGCAGTTAATTAGGCAGTTAATTAGGCATGCAATTAGGCAGGCAACAAGGCAGGATTTTAGGCAGGCAATAAAGCAGTTAATTAGGCGTGTTCAATTAGGCAAGCAATCCAGCAGTTAATTAGGCAGGCAATTAGGCAGTTAATTAGGCAGTTAATTAGGCAGTTAATTAGGCAGTAATTAGGCAGGCAATAAGGCAGGCAATTAGGCAGGCAATTAGGCAGTCATTTAGGCAGTTAATTAGGCAGTTAATTAGGCTGGTAATTATGCAGGCAATTAGGCAGTTAATTAGGCAGGGAAATAGGCAGGCAATTAGGCAGACAACAAGGCAGGCTTTTAGGCAGGCAATAAGGCAGTTAGTTAGGCGGGCAATTAGGCAGGCAAACCAGCAGTTAATTATGCAGGCAATTAGGCAGTTAATTGAGCAGTTAATTAGTCAATTAATTAAGCAGTTAATTAGGCAGGCAATTAGGCAGAAATTTGGCAGTTGATGAGGCAGTTAATTAGGCAGGCAATTAGGCAGGCAATTAGGAAGCCAATTAGGCAGGCAATTTGGCAGTTAATTAGGCAGGCATTAAGGCAGGCAATTAGGCAGGCAATTAGGCAGTTAATTAGGCAGTAAATTAGGCAGGCAATTAGGCAGGCAATTATGCAGGCAATTAGGCAGATAATTCGGCAGGCAATTAGGCAGTAACAAGGCAGGCTTTTAGGCAGGCAATGAAGCAGTTAATTAGGCGCGCAATTAGGCAGCAATCCAGCAGTTATTAGGCAGGTAATTAGGCAGTTAATTAGGCAGTTAATTAGGCAGTTAATTAGGCAGGCTATTAGGCATTTAATTATGCAGGCAATAAGGCAGTTAATTAGGAAGGCAATTAGGCAGACAACAAGGCAGTCTTTTAGGCAGGCAATGATGCAGTTAATGAGTCGGGCAATTAGGCAGGCAATCCAGCAGTTAATTAAGCAGGCAATTAGGCAGTTAATTAGGCAGGCAATAAAGCAGGCAAATAGGCAGTTAATTAGGCAGTTAATTAGGCAGTTAATTAGGCAGGCAATTATGCAGGCAATAAGGCAGTTAATTAGGCAGGCAATTTGGCAGGCAATTGGGCAGGCAACAAGGAAGGCTTTTTGGGAGGCAATAAGGCAGTTAATTAGGCGGGCAATTAGGCAGGTAATCCAGCAGTTAATTAAGCATGCAATTAGGCAGTTAATTAGGCAGTTAATTAGAAAGTTAATAAGGCAGTTAATTAGGAAGGCAATTAGGCAGGCAATTATGCAGGCATTTAGGCAGGCAATGAGGCAGTTAATTAGGCAGGCAGTTAGGCAGTTAATTAGGCAGGCAATTAGGCAGGCAATCCAGCAGTTAATTAGGCAGGCAATAAGGCAGTTAATTAGGCAGTTAATTAGGCAGTTAATTAGGCAGGCAATTAGGCAGTTAATTAGGCAGTTAATTAGGCAGGAAATTAGGCAGGCAATTATTCAGGCAATTAGGCAGGCAATAAGGCAGGCAATTAGGCAGTAAATTAGGCAGGCATTTAGACAGGCAATTAGGCAGTTAATTCGGCAGTTAATTACGCAGGCATTAGGCAGACAATTATGCAGGCAATTAGGCAATTAATTAGGCAGTTAATAAGGAAGGCAATAAGGAAGGCAAATATGCGGGCAATTAGGCAGTTTATTAGGCCGGCAATAAGGCAGGCAACAAGGCAGGCTTTTTGGGAGGCAATAAGGCAGTTAATTAGGCGGGCAATTAGGCAGGCAATCCAGCAGTTAATTAGGCAGGCAATCAGGCAGTTAATTAGGCAGTTAATTAGGCAGGCAATTAGGCAGTTAATTAGGCAGTTAATTAGGCAGTTAATTAGGCAGGCAATTAGGCAGGCAATTATGCAGGCAATAAGGCAGGCAATTAGGCAGTTAATTAGGCAGGCAATTAGGCATGCAATTAGGCAGTTAATTAAGCATTTAATTGGGCAGTAATTAGGCAGAAAATTAGGCAGGCATTTATGCAGGCAAATAGGCAGGCAATTAGGCAGGCAATTAGGCAGGCATTTATGCAAGTAATTAGGCAGGTAATTAGGCAGTTAATTAGGCAGGCAATAAGGCAGGCAACAAGGCAGGCTTTTAGGCAGGCAATGAGGCAGTTAATTACGCGGGCAATTAGGGAGGCAATCCAGCAGTTAATTAGGCAGTTAATTAGGCAGTTAATTAGGCAATCTATTAGGCAGTTAATTAGGCAGGCAATTAGGCATGCAACAAGACAGGATTTTAGGCAGGCAATGAGGCAGTTAATTAGGCGGGCAATTAGGAAGGCAATCCAGCAGTTAATTAGGCAGGCAATTAGGCAGTTAATTAGGCAGTTAATTAGGCAGTTAATTAGGCAGTTAATTATTCAGGCAATTAGGCAGGCAAAATGGCAGGCATTTAGCCAGGCAATAAGGCAGGCTTTTAGGCAGGTAATGGGGCAGGTAATTAGGTGGGCAATAAGGCAGGCAATTAGGCAGGCAATTAGTCAATTAATTATGCCGTTAATTAGGCAGTTAACTAGGAATGCAATTAGGCAGGCAATTAGGCAGTTAATTAAGCAGTTAATTAAGCAGGCAATTAGGCAGGTGATTAAGCAGTTAATTAGGCAGGCAATTAGGCAGGCAATAAGGCAGGCTTTAAGGCAGGCAATGAGGCAGGTAATTAGGCGGGCAATACAGCAGGCAATTAGGCAGGCAATTAGGCAGGCTTTTAGGCAGGCAATGAGGCAGGTAATTAGGCGGGCAATAAGGCAGGCAATTAGGCAGTTAATTAGGCAGTTAAATAGGCAGTTAATTTGGCAGGCAATTAGGCAGGCATTTATGCAGGCAATTTGGCAGTTAATTAGGCAGGCAATTAGGCAGGCAACAAGGCAGGCTTTTAGGCAGGCAATGAGGCAGTTAATTAGGCGGGCAATTAGGAAGGCAATCCAGCAGTTAATTAGGAAGGCAAATAGGCAGTTAGTTAGGCAGTTAATTAGGCAGTTAATTAGGCAGGCAATTAGGCAGGCAATTAGGCAGGCAATAAGGCAGGCTTTAAGGCAGGCAATGAGGCAGGTAATTAGGCAGGCAATAAGGCAGGCAATTAGGCAGGCAAAAAGGCAATTAATTAGGCAGTTAATTAGGCAGTTAACGAGGAAGGCAATTAGGAAGGCAATTAGGCAGTTAATTAAGCAGTTAATTAGGCAGGAAATTAGGCAGGCAATTATGCAGGCAAATAGACAGGCAATTAGGCAGGCAATTAGACAGGCAATTATGCAGGCAATTAGGCAGTTAATTAGGCAGTTAATTAGGCAGGCAATTAGGCAGGCAATTAGGCAGGCAATAAGGCAGGCTTTAAGGCAGGCAATGAGGCAGGTAATTAGGCGGGCAATAAGGCAGGCAATTAGGCAGGCAATTAGGCAATTAATTAGGCAGTTAATTGGGCAGTTAACTAGGAAGGCAATAAGCAGTTAATTAGGCAGGCAAATAAGCAGTTAATTAGGCAGTTAATTAGGCAGTTAATTAGGCAGTTAATTAGGCAGTTAATTAGGCAGTTAATTAGGCAGTTATTTAGGCAGGCAATTAGGCAGGCAATAAGGCAGGCTTTAAGGCAGGCAATGAGGCAGATAATTAAGCGGGCAAATAAGGCAGGAAATTAGGCAGGCAATTAGGCAATTAATTAGGCAGTTAATTAGGCAGTTAACTAGGAAGGCAATTAGGCAGGCATTTAGGCAGTTGATTAAGCAATTAATTAGGCAGTTAATTAGGTAGTTAATTAAGCAGTTTATTAGGCAGTTAATTAGGCAGGAAATTAGGCAGGCAATTATGCAGGCAAATAGGCAGTCAATTAGGCAGGCAATTAGGCAGGCAATTATGCAGGCAATTAGGCAGTAAATTAGGCAGGCAATTAGGCAGTTAATTATGCAGGCAATCAGGCAGGCAATAAGGCAGGCTTTTAGGCAGGCAATGAGGCATTTAATTAGGCAGGCAGTTAGGCAGTTTATTAGGCAGGCAATTAGGCAGGCAATCCAGCAGTTAATTAGGCAGGCAATTAGGCAGTTATTTAGGCAGGCATTAAGGCAGGCAATTAAGCAGACAGTTAGGCAGTTAATTAGGCAATTAATTAGGCAGGCAATTAGGCAGGTAACAAGGCAGGCTTTTAGGCAGGCAATGAGGCAGTTAATTAGGCAAGCAATTAGGCAGGAAATCCAGCAGTTAATTAGGCAGGCAATAAGGCAGTTAATTAGGCAGTTAATTAGGCAGTTAATTAGGCAGGCAATTAGGCAGGCAATTATGCAGTTAATTAGGCAGGCAATAAGCAGGCAATTAGGCAGTTAATTAGGAAGTTATTTAGGCAGGCAATTAGGCAGGTATTATGCAGGCCATCAGGCAGTAAATTAGGCAGGCAACTAGGCAGGCAATAAGGCAGGCGATTAGGCAGGCAATGAGGCAGTTAATTAGGCAGGCAGTTAGGCAGTTAATTAGGAAGCCAATTAGGCAGGCAATTTGGCAGTTAATTAGGCAGGCATTAAGGCAGGCAATTAGGCAGGCAATTAGGCAGTTAATTAGGCAGTTAATTAGGCAGGCAATTAGGCAGGCAATTATGCAGGCAATTAAGCAGTTAATTCGGCAGGCAATTAGGCAGTTAACAAGGCAGGCTTTTAGGCAGGCAATGAGGCAGTTAATTAGGCGGGCAATTATGCAGCAATCCAGTTGTTATTAGGCAGGCAATTAGGCAGTTAATTAGGCAGTTAATTAGGCAGTTAATTAGGCAGGCTATTAGGCATTTAATTATGCAGGCAATAAAGCAGTTAATTAGGAAGGCAATTAGGCAGGCAACAAGGCAGTCTTTTAGGCAGGCAATGATGCAGTTAATTAGGCGGGCAATTAGGCAGGCAATCCAGCAGTTAATTAGGCAGGCAATTAGGCAGTTAATTAGGCAGTTAATTAGGCAGGCAATAAAGCAGGCAAATAGGCAGTTAATTAGGCAGTTAATTAGGCAGTTAATTAGGCAGTTAATTAGGCAGGCAATAATGCAGGCAATAAGGCAGTTAATTAGGCAAGCAATTTGGCAGGCAATTAGGCAGGTTATTAGGCGGGCAATAAGGCAGGCAAATAGGCAGGCAATTAGGCAATTTATTCGGCCGTTAATTAGGCAGTTAACTAGGAAGACAATTAGGCAGGCAATTAGGCAGTTAATTTGGCAGTTAATTAGGCAGTTTATTAGGCAGGCAATTATGCAGGCAATTAGGCAGTTAATTAGGCAGGCAATTAGGCAGAAAATATGGCAGGCAATGAGGCAGTTAATTAGACAGGCAATAAGGCAGGCAACAAGGCAGGCTTTTAGGCAGGCAATAAGGCAGTTAATTTGGCGGGAAATTAGGCAGGCAATTAGGCAGGCAACAAGGCAGGCTTTTAGGCAGGCAATGAGGCAGTTAATTAGGCAGGCAATTAGGAAGGCAATCCAGCAGTTAATTAGGCAGGCAATTAGGCAGTTAATTAGGCAGGCAATTAGGCAGGCACTTAGACAGGCAATTAGGCAGGCAATTAGGCAGTTAATTAGGCAGGAAATTAGGCAGGCAATTATGCAGGCAATTAGGCAGTTAATTAGGCAGGCAATTAGGCAGAAAATATGGCAGGCAATGAGGCAGTTAATTAGACAGGCAATAAGGCAGGCAACAAGGCAGGCTTTTAGGCAGGCAATAAGGCAGTTAATTTGGCGGGAAATTAGGGAGGCAATTAGGCAGGCAACAAGGAAGGCTTTTTGGGAGGCAATAAGGCAGTAAATTAGGCAGGCAATTAGGCAGGCAATTATGCAGGCATTTAGGCAGGCAATGAGGCAGTTAATTAGGCTGGCAGTTAGGCAGTTAATTAGGCAGGCAATTAGGCAGGCAATCCAGCATTAAATTAGGCTGGCAATAAGGCAGTTAATTAGGCAGTTAATCAGGCAGTTAATTAGGCAGTTAATTAAGCAGGCAATTAGGCAGGCAATTATGCAGGCAATTAGGCAGGCAATAAGGCAGGCAATTAGGCAGTTAATTAGGCAGGCAATTAGACAGGCAATTAGGCAGGCAATTAGGCAGTTAAATAGGCAGGCATTAAGGCAGACAATTATGGAGGCAATTAGGCAATTAATTGGGCAGTTAATAAGGAAGGCAATTAGGCAGGCAAATATGCAGGCAATTAGGCAGTTAATTAGGCAGGCAATAAGGCAGGCAACAAGGCAGGCTTTTTGGGAGGCATTTAGGCAGTTAATTTGGCGGGCAATTAGGCAGGCGATAAGGCAATTAATTAGGCAGTTAATTAGGCAGGCATTAAGGCAGGCAATTACACAGGCAATAAGGCAATTAATTAGGCAGTTAATTAGGCAGGCATTAAGGCAGACAATTATGGAGGCAATTAGGCAATTAATTGGGCAGTTAATAAGGAAGGCAATTAGGCAGGCAAATATGCAGGCAATTAGGCAGTTAATTAGGCAGGCAATAAGGCAGGCAACAAGGCAGGCTTTTTGGGAGGCATTAAGGCAGTTAATTAGGCGGGCAATTAGGCAGGCAATCCAGCAGTTAATTAGGCAGGCAATTAGGCAGTTAATTAGGCAGTTAATTAGGCAGTTAATTAGGCAGGCAATTAGGCAGGCAATTATGCAGGCAATTAGGCAGGCAATAAGGCAGGCAATTAGGCAGTTAATTAGGCAGGCAATTAGATAGGCAATTAGGCAGGCAATTAGGCAGTTAAATAGGCAGTTAATTAGGCAAGCATTAAGGCAGACAATTATGGAGGCAATTAGGCAATTATTTAGGCAGTTATTAAGGAAGGCTATTAGGCAGGCAAATATTCGGGCAATTAGGCAGTTAATTAGACAGGCAATAAGGCAGGCAACAAGGCAGGCTTTTAGGCAGGCAATGAGGCAGTTAATTAGGCGGGCAATTAGGGAGGCAATACAGCAGTTAATTAGGCAGGCAATAAGGCAATTAATTAGGCAGTTAATTAGGCAGGCAATTAGGCAGTTAATTAGGCAGGAAATTTGGCATGCAACAAGACAGGCTTTTAGGCAGGCAATGAGGCAGTTAGTTAGGCGGGCAATTAGGAAGGCAATCCAGCAGTTTATTAGGCAGGCAATTAGGCAGTTAATTAGGCAGTTAATTAGGCAGTTAATTAGGCAGGCTATTAGGCATTTAATTATGCAGGCAATAAGGCAGTTAATTAGGAAGGCAATTAGGCAGACAACAAGGCAGTCTTTTAGGCAGGCAATGATGCAGTTAATGAGTCGGGCAATTAGGCAGGCAATCCAGCAGTTAATTAAGCAGGCAATTAGGCAGTTAATTAGGCAGTTAATTGGGCAGTTAATTAGGCAGGCAATAAAGCAGGCAAATAGGCAGTTAATTAGGCAGTTAATTAGGCAGTTAATTAGGCAGGCAATTATGCAGGCAATAAGGCAGTTAATTAGGCAGGCAATTTGGCAGGCAATTGGGCAGGCAACAAGGAAGGCTTTTTGGGAGGCAATAAGGCAGTTAATTAGGCGGGCAATTAGGCAGGTAATCCAGCAGTTAATTAAGCATGCAATTAGGCAGTTAATTAGGCAGTTAATTAGAAAGTTAATAAGGCAGTTAATTAGGAAGGCAATAAGGCAGTAAATTAGGCAGGCATTTAGACAGGCAATTAGGCAGTTAATTCGGCAGTTAATTACGCAGGCATTAGGCAGACAATTATGCAGGCAATTAGGCAATTAATTAGGCAGTTAATAAGGAAGGCAATAAGGAAGGCAAACATGCGGGCAATTAGGCAGTTTATTTAGCCGGCAATAAGGCAGGCAACAAGGCAGGCTTTTTGGGAGGCAATAAGGCAGTTAATTAGGCGGGCAATTAGGCAGGCAATCCAGCAGTTAATTAGGCAGGCAATCAGGCAGTTAATTAGGCAGTTAATTAGGCAGGCAATTTTGGCAGTTAATTAGGCAGTTAATTAGGCAGTTAATTAGGCAGGCAATTAGGCAGGCAATTATGCAGGCAATAAGGCAGGCAATTAGGCAGTTAATTAGGCAGGCAATTAGGCATGCAATTAGGCAGTTAATTAAGCATTTAATTAGGCAGTAATTAGGCAGAAAATTAGGCAGGCATTTATGCAGGCAAATAGGCAGGCAATTAGGCAGGCAATTAGGCAGGCATTTATGCAAGTAATTAGGCAGGTAATTAGGCAGTTAATTAGGCAGGCAATAAGGCAGGCAACAAGGCAGGCTTTTAGGCAGGCAATGAGGCAGTTAATTACGCGGGCAATTAGGGAGGCAATCCAGCAGTTAATTAGGCAGTTAATTAGGCAGTTAATTAGGCAATCTATTAGGCAGTTAATTAGGCAGGCAATTAGGCATGCAACAAGACAGGATTTTAGGCAGGCAATGAGGCAGTTAATTAGGCGGGCAATTAGGAAGGCAATCCAGCAGTTAATTAGGCAGGCAATTAGGCAGTTAATTAGGCAGTTAATTAGGCAGTTTTTAGGCAGTTAATTAGGCAGTTAATTATTCAGGCAATTAGGCAGGCAAAATGGCAGGCATTTAGCCAGGCAATAAGGCAGGCTTTTAGGCAGGTAATGGGGCAGGTAATTAGGCGGGCAATAAGGCAGGCAATTAGGCAGGCAATTAGTCAATTAATTATGCCGTTAATTAGGCAGTTAACTAGGAATGCAATTAGGCAGGCAATTAGGCAGTTAATTAAGCAGTTAATTAAGCAGGCAATTAGGCAGGCGATTAAGCAGTTAATTAGGCAGGCAATTAGGCAGGCAATAAGGCAGGCAATAAGGCAGGCTTTAAGGCAGGCAATGAGGCAGGTAATTAGGCGGGCAATACGGCAGGCAATTAGTCAGGCAATTAGGCAGGCTTTTAGGCAGGCAATGAGGCAGGTAATTAGGCGGGCAATAAGGCAGGCAATTAGGCAGTTAATTAGGCAGTTAAATAGGCAGTTAATTTGGCAGGCAATTAGGCAGGCATTTATGCAGGCAATTTGGCAGTTAATTAGGCAGGCAATTAGGCAGGCAACAAGGCAGGCTTTTAGGCAGGCAATGAGGCAGTTAATTAGGCGGGCAATTAGGAAGGCAATCCAGCAGTTAATTAGGCAGGCAAATAGGCAGTTAGTTAGGCAGTTAATTAGGCAGTTAATTAGGCAGGCAATTAGGCAGGCAATAAGGCAGGCTTTAAGGCAGGCAATGAGGCAGGTAATTAGGCAGGCAATAAGGCAGGCAATTAGGCAGGCAAAAAGGCAATTAATAAGGCAGTTAATTAGGCAGTTAACGAGGAAGGCAATTAGGAAGGCAATTAGGCAGTTAATTAAGCAGTTAATTAGGCAGGAAATTAGGCAGGCAATTATGCAGGCAAATAGACAGGCAATTAGGCAGGCAATTAGACAGGCAATTATGCAGGCAATTAGGCAGTTAATTAGGCAGTTAATTAGGCAGGCAATTAGGCAGGCAATTAGGCAGGCAATAAGGCAGGCTTTAAGGCAGGCAATGAGGCAGGTAATTAGGCGGGCAATAAGGCAGGCAATTAGGCAGGCAATTAGGCAATTAATTAGGCAGTTAATTGGGCAGTTAACTAGGAAGGCAATAAGCAGTTAATTAGGCAGGCAAATAAGCAGTTAATTAGGCAGTTAATTAGGCAGTTAATTAGGCAGTTAATTAGGCAGTTAATTAGGCAGTTAATTAGGCAGTTATTTAGGCAGGCAATTAGGCAGGCAATAAGGCAGGCTTTAAGGCAGGCAATGAGGCAGATAATTAAGCGGGCAAATAAGGCAGGAAATTAGGCAGGCAATTAGGCAATTAATTAGGCAGTTAATTAGGCAGTTAACTAGGAAGGCAATTAGGCAGTTAATTAGGTAGTTAATTAGGCAGTTTATTAGGCAGTTAATTAGGCAGGAAATTAGGCAGGCAATTATGCAGGCAAATAGGCAGTCAATTAGGCAGGCAATTAGGCAGGCAATTATGCAGGGAATTAGGCAGTAAATTAGGCAGGCAATTAGGCAGTTAATTATGCAGGCAATCAGGCAGGCAATAAGGCAGGCTTTTAGGCAGGCAATGAGGCATTTAATTAGGCAGGCAGTTAGGCAGTTTATTAGGCAGGCAATTAGGCAGGCAATCCAGCAGTTAATTAGGCAGGCAATACACAGTTATTTAGGCAGGCATTAAGGCAGGCAATTAAGCAGACAGTTAGGCAGTTAATTAGGCAATTAATTAGGCAGGCAATTAGGCAGGTAACAAGGCAGGCTTTTAGGCAGGCAATGAGGCAGTTAATTAGGCAAGCAATTAGGCAGGAAATCCAGCAGTTAATTAGGCAGGCAATAAGGCAGTTAATTAGGCAGTTAATTAGGCAGTTAATTAGGCAGGCAATTAGGCAGGCAATTATGCAGTTAATTAGGCAGGCAATAAGCAGGCAATTAGGCAGTTAATTAGGAAGTTATTTAGGCAGGCAATTAGGCAGGTATTATGCAGGCAATCAGGCAGTAAATTAGGCAGGCAACTAGGCAGGCAATAAGGCAGGCGATTAGGCAGGCAATGAGGCAGTTAATTAGGCAGGCAGTTAGGCAGTTATTTAGGAAGCCAATTAGGCAGGCAATTTGGCAGTTAATTAGGCAGGCATTTAGGCAGGCAATTAGGCAGGCAATTAGGCAGTTAATTAGGCAGTTAATTAGGCAGGCAATTAGGCAGGCAATTATGCAGGCAATTAAGCAGTTAATTCGGCAGGCAATTAGGCAGTTAACAAGGCAGGCTTTTAGGCAGGCAATGAGGCAGTTAATTAGGCGGGCAATTATGCAGCAATCCAGTTGTTATTAGGCAGGCAATTAGGCAGTTAATTAGGCAGTTAATTAGGCAGTTAATTAGGCAGGCTATTAGGCATTTAATTATGCAGGCAATAAAGCAGTTAATTAGGAAGGCAATTAGGCAGGCAACAAGGCAGTCTTTTAGGCAGGCAATGATGCAGTTAATTAGGCGGGCAATTAGGTAAGGCAATCCAGCAGTTAATTAGGCAGGCAATTAGGCAGTTAATTAGGCAGTTAATTAGGCAGGCAATAAAGCAGGCAAATAGGCAGTTAATTAGGCAGTTAATTAGGCAGTTAATTAGGCAGGCAATTATGCAGGCAATAAAGCAGTTAATTAGGCAAGCAATTTGGCAGGCAATTAGGCAGGTAATTAGGCGGGCAATAAGGCAGGCAAATAGGCAGGCAATTAGGAAATTTATTCGGCCGTTAATTAGGCAGTTAACTAGAAAGACAATTAGGCAGGCAATTAGGCAGTTAATTTGGCAGTTAATTAGGCAGTTTATTAGGCAGGCAATTAGGCAGGCATTTATGCAGGCAATTAGGCAGGCAATTAGGCAGGCAACAAGGCAGGCTTTTAGGCAGGCAATGAGGCAGTTAATTAGGCAGGCAATTAGGAAGGCAATCCAGCAGTTAATTAGGCAGGCAATTAGGCAGTTAATTAGGCAGGCAATTAGGCAGGCAATTAGACAGGCAATTAGGCAGGCAATTAGGCAGTTAATTAGGCAGGAAATTAGGCAGGCAATTATGCAGGCAATTAGGCAGTTAATTAGGCAGGCAATTAGGCAGAAAATATGGCAGGCAATGAGGCAGTTAATTAGACAGGCAATAAGGCAGGCAACAAGGCAGGCTTTTAGGCAGGCAATAAGGCAGTTAATTTGGCGGGAAATTAGGGAGGCAATTAGGCAGGCAACAAGGAAGGCTTTTTGGGAGGCAATAAGGCAGTAAATTAGGCAGGCAATTAGGCAGGCAATTATGCAGGCATTTAGGCAGGCAATGAGGCAGTTAATTAGGCTGGCAGTTAGGCAGTTAATTAGGCAGGCAATTAGGCAGGCAATCCAGCATTAAATTAGGCTGGCAATAAGGCAGTTAATTAGGCAGTTAATCAGGCAGTTAATTAGGCAGTTAATTAAGCAGGCAATAAGGCAGGCAATTATGCAGGCAATTAGGCAGGCAATAAGGCAGGCAATTAGGCAGTTAATTAGGCAGGCAATTAGACAGGCAATTAGGCAGGCAATTATGCAGTTAAATAGGCAGTTAATTAGGCAGGCATTAAGGCAGACAATTATGGAGGCAATTAGGCAATTAATTGGGCAGTTAATAAGGAAGGCAATTAGGCAGGCAAATATGCAGGCAATTAGGCAGTTAATTAGGCAGGCAATAAGGCAGGCAACAAGGCAGGCTTTTTGGGAGGCATTAAGGCAGTTAATTTGGCGGGCAATTAGGCAGGCAATAAGGCAATTAATTAGGCAGTTAATTAGGCAGGCATTAAGGCAGGCAATTACACAGGCAATAAGGCAATTAATTAGGCAGTTAATTAGGCAGGCATTAAGGCAGACAATTATGGAGGCAATTAGGCAATTAATTGGGCAGTTAATAAGGAAGGCAATTAGGCAGGCAAATATGCAGGCAATTAGGCAGTTAATTAGGCAGGCAATAAGGCAGGCAACAAGGCAGGCTTTTTGGGAGGCATTAAGGTAGTTAATTAGGCGGGCAATTAGGCAGGCAATCCAGCAGTTAATTAGGCAGGCAATTAGGCAGTTAATTAGGCAGTTAATTAGGCAGTTAATTAGGCAGGCAATTAGGCAGGCAATTATGCAGGCAATTAGGCAGGCAATAAGGCAGGCAATTAGGCAGTTAATTAGGCAGGCAATTAGATAGGCAATTAGGCAGGCAATTAGGCAGTTAAATAGGCAGTTAATTAGGCAGGCATTAAGGCAGACAATTATGGAGGCAATTAGGCAATTATTTAGGCAGTTAATAAGGAAGGCTATTAGGCAGGCAAATATTCGGGCAATTAGGCAGTTAATTAGACAGGCAATAAGGCAGGCAACAAGGCAGGCTTTTAGGCAGGCAATGAGGCAGTTAATTAGGCGGGCAATTAGGGAGGCAATACAGCAGTTAATTAGGCAGGCAATAAGGCAATTAATTAGGCAGTTAATTAGGCAGGCAATTAGGCAGTTAATTAGGCAGGAAATTTGGCATGCAACAAGACAGGCTTTTAGGCAGGCAATGAGGCAGTTAGTTAGGCGGGCAATTAAAAAGGCAATCCAGCAGTTTATAAGGCAGGCAATTAGGCAGTTAATTAGGCAGTTAATTTAGGCAGTTAATTGTGCAGGCAATTAGGCAGGCAATTAGTCAGGCAATTAGGCAGGCAATAAGGCAGGCTTTTAGGCAGGCAATGGGGCAGGTAATTAGGCGGGCAATAAGGCAGGCAATTAGGCAGGCAATTATGCAGGCAAATAGACAGGCAATTAGCAGGCAATTAGACAGGCAATTCTGCAGGCAATCAGGCAGTTAATTAGGCAGTTAATTAGGCAGACAATTAGGCAGGCAATTGGGCGGGCAATAAGGCAGGCTTTAAGGCAGGCAATGAGGCAGGTGATTAGGCGGGCAATAAGGCAGGCAATTAGGTAGGCAATTAGGCAATTAATAAGGCAGTTAATTGGGCAGTTAACTAGGAAGGCAATAAGCAGTTAATTAGGCAGGCAAATAAGCAGTTAATTAGGCAGTTAATTAGGCAGTTAATTAGGCAGTTAATTAGGCAGTTATTCAGCCAGGCAATTAGGCAGGCAATTAGGCAGGCAATAAGGCAGTTAATTAAGCACTTAATTAGGCAGGCAATTAGGCAGGCAATTAAGCAGTTAATTAGGCAGGCAATTAGGCAGGCAATTATGCAGGCAATTACGCAGTTAATAAGGCAGGCAATTAGGCAGAAAATAAGGCAGGCAATGAGGCAGTTAATAAGGCAGGCAATTAGGCAGTTAATTAGGCAGTTAATAAGGTAGGCAATTAGGTTAGGCAATGAGGCAGGCAATTCGGCAGTTAATTAGGCAGTTAATTAGGCAGGCAATTAGGCAGGCAATAATGCAGGCAATTAGGCAGTTAATTAGGCATGCAATTAGACAGGCTTTTAAGCAGGCAATGAGGCAGTTAATTAGGCGGGCAATAAGGCAAGCAATCCAGCAGTTAATTAAGCAGGCAATTAGGCAATTAATTAGGCAGTTAATTAGGCAGTTAATTAGGCAGTTAATTAGGCAAGCAATTAGGCAGGCAATTAGGCAGGCAATTAGGCAGGCATTTAAGCAGGCAATTAGGCAGTTAATTAGGCAAGCAATAAGACAGGCAGAAAATTAGGCAGGCACGCAATTAGGCAGTCAATTAAGCAGATAATTAGGCAGGCAATTAGACAGGCAACAAGGCAGGCTTTTAGGCAGGCAATGAGGCAGTATATTAGGCGGGCAATTAGGCAGGCAATCCAGCAGTTAATTAGGCAGGCAATTAAGCAGTTAATTAGGCAGTTAATTAGGCAGTAAATTAGGCAGGCAATTATGCAGGCAATTAGGCAGTTAATTAGGCAGGCAATTAGAGAGGCAAAAAGGAATGATTTTAGGCAGGCAATGAGGCAGTTAATTAGGCGGGCAATTAGGAAGGCAATTAGGCAGATAATTAGGTAGGAAGTTAGGCAGTTAATTAGGCAGGCAATTAGTCAGGCAATCCAGCAGTTAATTATGCAGGCAGTTAGGCAGTTTATTAGGCAGGCATTAAGGCAGGCAATTAGGCAGGCAATTAGGCAGTTAATTAGGCAGGCATTAAGGCAGGCAATTAGGCAGGCAATTAGGCAGTTAGTTAGGCAGTTAATTAGGCAGTTAATAAACAGGGAATTAGGCAGGCAATTATGCAGGCAATCTAGCAGTTAATTAGGCAGGCAATTAGGCAGTTAATTAGGCAGTTAATTAGGCAGGCATTAAGGCAGGCAAATAGGCAGGCAATTAGGCAGTTAATTAGGCAGTTAATTAGGCAGTTAATAAGGCAGGCAATTAGGCAGGCAATTATGCAGTTAATTAGGCAGTTAATTAGGCAGGCAATTAGGCAGGCAACAAGGCAGGCTTTTAGGCAGGCAATGAGGCAGTTAATTAGGCGGCAATTAGGCAGGCAATCCAGCAGTTAATAAGACAGGCAATTAGGCAGTTAATTAGGCAGTTTATTAGGCAGTTAATTTGGCAGTTTTTTAGGCAGGCAATTAGGCATTTAATTAGGCAGTTTATTAGGCAGGCAATTAGGCAGGCAATAAGGAAGTTAATTAGGCAGGCAATTAGGCAGTCAATTAGGCAGGCAATTAGGCAGTTAATTAGGCAGTTAATTAGGCAGTTAATTAGGCAGTAAATTAGGCAGGCAATTATGCAGGCAATTAGGCAGTTAATTAGGCAGGTAATTAGAGAGGCATTAAGGAATGATTTTAGGCAGGCAATGAGGCAGTTAATTAGGCGGGCAATTAGGCAGGCAATTAGGCAGATAATTAGGCAGGAAGTTAGGCAGTTAATTAGGCAGGCAATTAGTCAGGCAATCCAGCAGTTAATTATGCAGGCAGTTAGGCAGTTTATTAGGCAGGCATTAAGGCAGGCAATTAGGCAGGCAATTAGGCAGTTAATTAGGCAGGCATTAAGGCAGGCAATTAGGCAGGCAATTAGGCAGTTAATTAGGCTGTTAATTAGGCAGTTAATAAACAGGGAATTAGGCAGGCAATTATGCAGGCAATCCAGCAGTTAATTAGGCAGGCAATTAGGCAGTTAATTAGGCAGGCATTAAGGAAGGCAATTAGGCAGGCGATTAGGCAGTTAATTAGGCAGTTAATAAGGCAGGCAATTAGGCAGGCAATTATGCAGGTAATTAGGCAGTTAATTAGGCAGGCAATTAGGCAGGCAACAAGGCAGGCTTTTAGGCAGGCAATGAGGCAGTTAATTAGGCGGGCAATTAGGCAAGCAATCCAGCAGTTAATTAGGCAGGCAATTTGGCAGTTAATAAGGCAGTTAATTAGGCAGTTAATTAGGCAGTTATTTAGGCAGGCAATAAGGCAGGCAATTAGGCAGGCAATTAGGCAGTCATTTCAGCAGTTAATAAAGCAGTTAATTAGGCTGGCAATTATGCAGGCAATTAGGCAGTTAATTAGGCAGGCAAATAGGCAGGCAATCAGGCAGGCAACAAGGCAGGCTTTTAGGCAGGCAATAAGGCAGTTAGTTAGGCGGGCAATTAGGCAGGCAAACCAGCAGTTAATTATGCAGGCAATTAGGCAGTTAATTAGGCAGTTAATAAGTCAATTAATTAGGCAGTTAATTAGGCAGGCAATTAGGCAGTTGATGAGGCAGTTAATTAGGCAGGCAATTAGGCAGGCAATTAGGCAGGCAAATATGCAGTTAATTAGGCAGGCAATAAGCAGGCAATTAGGTAGTTAATTAGGAAGTTATTTAGGCAGGCAATTAGGCAGGTAATTATGCAGGCAATTAGGCAGTAAATTAGGCAGGCAACTAGGCAGGCAATAAGGCAGGCGATTAGGCAGGCAATGAGGCAGTTAATTAGGCAGTCAATTAGGCAGTTAATTAGGAAGCCAATTAGGCAGGCAATTTGGCAGTTAATTAGGCAGCCATTAAGGCAGGCAATTAGGCAGGCAATTAGGCAGTTAAATAGGCAGTTAATTAGGCAGGCAATTAGGCAGGCAATTATGCAGGCAATTAGGCAGGCAATAAGGCAGGCAATTAGGCAGTTAACAAGGCAGGCTTTTAGGCAGGCAATGAGGCAGTTAATTAGGCGGGCAATTAGGCAGCAATCCAGCAGTTATTAGGCAGTTAATTAGGCCGTTAATTAGGCTGTTAATAAGGCAGTTAATAAAGTAGGCAATTAGGTTAGGCAATGAGGCAGGCAATTAGGCAGGCAATTCGGCAGTTAATTAGGCAGTTAATTAGGCCGGCAATTAGGCAGGCAATAATGCAGGCAATTAGGCAGTTAATTAGGCATGCAATTAGACAGGCAATTAGGCAGGCAACAAGGCAGGCATTTAGGTAGGCAATGAGGCAGTTAATTAGGCGGCAATTAGGCAGGCAATCCAGCAGTTAATAAGGCAGGCAATTAGGCAGTTAATTAGGCAGTTAATTTTGCAGTTTTTTAGGCAGCAATTAGGCAGTTAATTAGGCAGTTAATTAGGCAGGCAATTAGGCAGGCAATAAGGCAGTTAATTAGGCAGGCAATTAGGCAGGCAATTAGGCAGTCAATTAGGCAAGCAATTAGGCAGTTAATTAGGCAGTTAATTAGGCAGTAAATTAGGCAGGCAATTAGGCAGGCAATTATGCAGGCAATTAGGCAGTTAATTAGGCAGGCAATTAGAGAGGCAATAAGGAATGATTTTAGGCAGGCAATGAGGCAGTTAATTAGGCGGGCAATTAGGCAGGCAATTAGGCAGATAATTAGGCAGGCAGTTAGGCAGTTAATTAGGCAGGCAATTAGTCAGGCAATCCAGCAGTTAATTATGCAGGCAATTAGGCAGTTTATCAAGCAGGCATTAAGGCAGGCAATTAGGCAGGCAATTAAGCAGTTAATTAGGCAGGCATTAAGGCAGGCAATTAGACCCGGTAATTAGGCAGTTCATTAGGCAGTTAATAAACAGGGAATTAGGCAGGCAATTATGCAGGCAATCCAGCAGTTAATTAGGCAGTTAATTAGGCAGGCATTAGGCAGGCAATTAGGCAGGCAATTAGGCAGTTAATTAGGCAGTTAATTAGGCAGTTAATAAGGCAGGCAATTAGGCAGGCAATTGTGCAGTTAATTAGGCAGTTAATTAGGCAGGCAATTAGGCAGGCAACAAGGCAGGCTTTTAGGCAGGCAATGAGGCAGTTAATTAGGCGTGTTCAATTAGGCAAGCAATCCAGCAGTTAATTAGGCAGGCAATTAGGCAGTTAATTAGGCAGTTAATTAGGCAGTTAATTAGGCAGTTAATTAGGCAGGCAATAAGGCAGAAAATTAGGCAGGCAATTAGGCAGTCATTTAGGCAGTTAATTAGGCAGTTAATTAGGCAGTTAATTAGGCTGGCAATTATGCAGGCAATTAGGCAGTTAATTAGGCAGGGAAATAGGCAGGCAATTAGGCAGGCAACAAGACAGGCTTTTAGGCAGGCAATAAGGAAGTTAGTTAGGCGGGCAATTAGGCAGGCAAACCAGCAGTTAATTATGCAGGCAATTAGGCAGTTAATTGATCAGTAATTAGTCAATTAATTAGGCAGATATTAGGCAGGCAATTAGGCAGAAATTAGGCAGTTAATGAGGCAGTTAATTAGGCAGGCAATTAGGCGGGCAATTAGGCAGGCAATTAGGAAGCCAATTAGGCAGGCAATTTGGCAGTTAATTAGGCAGGCATTAAGGCAGGCAATTAGGCAGGCAATTAGGCAGTTAATTAGACAATTAATTAGGCAGGCAATTAGGCAGGCAATTAGGCAGGCAATTAGGCAGTTAATTCGGCAGGCAATTAGGCAGTTAACAAGGCAGGCTTTTAGGCAGGCAATGAGGCAGTTAATTAGGCGGGCAATTAGGCAGCAAACCAGCAGTTATTAGGCAGGCAATTAGGCAGTTAATTAGGCAGTTAATTAGGCAGTTAATTAGGCAGTCTCGTTGGCATTTAATTATGCAGGCAATAAGGCAGTTAATTAGGAAGGCAATTAGGCAGACAACAGGGCAGTCTTTTAGGCAGGCAATGATGCAGTTAATTAGTCGGGCAATTAGGCAGGCAATCCAGCAGTTAATTAAGCAGGCAATTAGGCAGTTAATTAGGCAGTTAATTGGGCAGTTAATTAGGCAGGCAATAAAGCAGGCAAATAGGCAGTTAATTAGGCATTTAATTAGGCAGGCCATTATGCAGGCAATAAGGCAGTTAATTAGGCAGGCAATTTGGCAGGCAATTGGGCAGGCAACAAGGAAGGCTTTTTGGGAGGCAATATGGCAGTTTATTAGGCGGGCAATTAGGCAGGTAATCCAGCAGTTAATTAGGCATGCAATTAGGCAGTTAATTAGGCAGTTAATTAGAAAGTTAATTAGGCAGTTAATTAGGAAGGCAATTAGGCAGGCAATTACGCAGGCATTTAGGCAGGAAATGAGGCAGTTAATTAGGCAGGCAGTTAGGCAGTTAATTAGGCAGGCAATTAGGCAGGCAATCCAGCAGTTAATTAGTCAGGCAATAAGGCAGTTAATTAGGCAGTTAATTAGGCAGGCAATTAGGCAGTTAATTAGGCAGTTTATTAGGCAGTTAATTACGCAGGCATTAAGGCAGACAATTATGCAGGCAATTAGGCAATTAATTAGGCAGTTAATAAGGAAGGCAATAAGGCAGGCAAATATGCGGGCAATTAGGCAGGCAATCCAGCAGTTAATTAGGCAGGCAATCAGGCAGTTAATTAGGCAGTATAATAGGCAGGCAATTAGGCAGTTAATTAGGCAATTAATTAGGCAGTTAATTAGGCAGGCAATTAGGCAGGCAATTATGCAGGCAATTAGGCAGGCAATTAAGCAGTTAATTAGGCAGTAATTAGGCAGGCAATTAGGCAGGCAATTATGCAGGCAAATAGGCAGGCAATTAGGCAGGCAATAAGGCAGGCAACAAGGCAGGCATTTAGGCTGGCAATGAGGCAGTTAATTAGGCGGGCAATTAGGGAGGCAATCCAGCAGTTAATTAGGCAGGCAATAAGGCAGTTAATTAGGCAGTTAATTAGGCAGTTAATAGAGCAATCAATTAGGCAGTTAATTAGGAAGGCAATTAGGCATGCAACAAGACAGGCTTTTAGGCAGGCAATGAGGCAGTTAATTAGGCGGGCAATTAGGAAGGCAATCCAGCAGTTAATTAGGCAGGAAATTAGGCAGTTAATTAGGCAGTTAATTATTCAGGCAATTAAACAGGCAATTTGGCAGGCATTTAGCCAGGCAATAAGGCAGGCTTTTAGGCAGGCAATGGGGCAGGTAATTAGGCGGGCAATAAGGCAGTTAATTAGGCAGTTAATTAGGCAGGCAATTAGGCAGGCAAAAAGGCAGTTAATTAGGCAGGCAATTAGGCAGGCAATAAGGCAGTCAATTAGGCAGGCAATTAGGCAGTTAATTAGGCAGGCAATTATGCAGGCAATTAGGCAGTTAATTAGGCAGGCAATTAGAGAGGCAATAAGGAATGATTTTAGGCAGGCAATGAGGCAGTTAATTAGGCGGGCAATTAGGCAGGCAATTAGGCAGATAATTAGGCAGGAAGTTATGCAGTTAATTAGGCAGGCAATTAGTCAGGCAATCCAGCAGATAATTATGCAGGCAATTAGGCAGTTTATTAGGCAGGCATTAAGGTAGGCAATTAGGCAGGCAATTAGGCAGTTAATTAGGCAGGCATTAAGGCAGGCAATAAGGCAGGCAATTAGGCAGTTAATTAGGCAGTTAATTAGGCAGTTAATAAACAGGGAATTAGGCAGGCAATTATGCAGGCAATCCAGCAGTTAATTAGGCAGGCAATTAGGCAGTTAATTAGGCAGTTAATTAGGCAGTTTATTAGGCAGGCATTAAGGCAGGCAATAAGGCAGGCAATTAGGCAGTTAATTAGGCAGTTAATTAGGCAGTTAATAATGCAGGCAATTAGGCAGGCAATTATGCAGTTAATTAGGCAGTTAATTAGGCAGGCAATTAGGCAGGCAACAAGGCAGGCTTTTAGGCAGGCAATGAGGCAGTTAATTAGGCGGGCAATTAGGCAAGCAATCCAGCAGTTAATTAGGCAGGCAATTAGGCAGTTAATAAGGCAGATAATTAGGCAGTTAATTAGGCAGTTTATTAGGCAGGCAATAAGGCAGGCAATTAGGCAGGCAATTAGGCAGTCATTTAGGCAGTTAATAAAGCAGTTTATTAGGCTGGCAATTATGCAGGCAATTAGGCAGTTAATTAGGCAGGCAAATAGGCAGGCAATCAGGCAGACAACAAGGCAGGCTTTTAGGCAGGCAATAAGGCAGTTAGTTAGGCAGGTAAACCAGCAGTTAATTATGCAGGCAATTAGGCAGCTAATTAGGCAGTTAATTAGTCAATTAATTAGGCAGTTAATTAGGCAGGCAATTAGGCAGGCAATTAGGCAGTTGATGAGGCAGTTAATTAGGCAGGCAATTAGGCAGGCAATTAGGCAGGCAATTAGGCAGCCAATTAGGCAGGTAAATATGCAGTTAATTAGGCAGGCAATAAGCAGGCAATTAGGTAGTTAATTAGGAAGTTATTTAGGCAGGCAACTAGGCAGGTAATTATGCAGGCAATTAGGCAGTAAATTAGGCAGGCAACTAGGCAGGCAATAAGGCAGGCGATTAGGCAGGCAATGAGGCAGTTAATTAGGCAGGCAGTTAGGCAGTTAATTAGGAAGCCAATTAGGCAGGCAATTTGGCAGTTAATTAGGCAGGCATTAAGGCAGGCAATTAGGCAGGCAATTAGGCAGTTAATTAGGCAGTTAATTAGGCAGGCAATTAGGCAGGCAATTATGCAGGCAATTAGGCAGGCAATAAGGCAGGCAATTAGGCAGTTAACAAGGCAGGCTTTTAGGCAGGCAATGAGGCAGTTAATTAGGCTGGCAATTAGGCAGCAATCCAGCTGTTATTAGGCAGTTAATTAGGCAGTTAATTAGGCTGTTAATTAGGCAGTTAATAAAGTAGGCAATTAGGTTAGGCAATGAGGCAGGCAATTAGGCAGGCAATTCGGCAGTTAATTAGGCAGTTAATTAGGCAGGCAATTAGGCAGGCAATAATGCAGGCAATTAGGCAGTTAATTAGGCATGCAATTAGACAGGCAATTAGGCAGGCAACAAGGCAGGCATTTAGGCAGGCAATGAGGCAGTTAATTAGGCGGCAATTAGGCAAGCAATCCAGCAGTTAATAAGGCAGGAAATTAGGCAGTTAATTAGGCAGTTAATTAGGCAGTTAATTTGGCAGTTTTTTTGGCAGGCAATTAGGCAGTTAATTAGGCAGTTAATTAGGCAGGCAATTGGGCAGGAAATAAGGCAGTGTAATTAGGCAGGCAATTAGGCAGGCAATTAGGCAGTCAATTAGGCAGGCAATTAGGCAGTTGATTAGGCAGTTCATTAGGCAGTAAATAAGGCAGGCAATTAGGCAGGCAATTATGCAGGCAATTAGGCAGTTAATTAGGCAGGCAATTAGAGAGGCAATAAGGAATGATTTTTAGCAGGGAATGAGGCAGTTAATTAGGCGGGCAATTAGGCAGGCAATTAGGCAGATAATTAGGCAGGCAGTTAGGCAGTTAATTAGGCAGGCAATCCAGCAGTTAATTATGCAGGCAAATAGGCAGTTTATTAGGCAGATAATTAGGCATGTAATTAGGCAGTTAATTAGGCAGGCATTAAGGCAGGCAATTAGGCAGGCAATTAGGCAGTTAATTAGGCAGTAATAAGGCAGTTAATAAACAGGGAATTAGGCAGGCAATTATGCAGGCAATCCAGCAGTTAATTAGGCAGTTAATTAGGCAGTTAATTAGTCAGGCATTAAGGCAGGCAATTAGGCAGGCAATTAGGCAGTTAATTAGGCAGTTAATTAGGCAGTTAATAAGGCAGGCAATTAGGCAGGCAATTATGCAGTTAATTAGGCAGTTAATTAGGCAGGCAATTAGGCAGGCAACAAGGCAGGCTTTTAGGCAGGCAATGAGGCAGTTAATTAGGCGTGTTCAATTAGGCAAGCAATCCAGCATTAATTAGGCAGGCAATTAGGCAGTTAATTAGGCAGTTAATTAGGCATTTAATTAGGCAGTTAATTAGGCAGGCAATAAGGCTGTCAATTAGGCAGGCAATTAGGCAGTAATTTAGGCAGTTAATTAGGCAGTTAATTAGGCTGGCAATTATGCAGGCAATTAGGCAGTTAATTAGGCAGGGAAATAGGCAGGCAATTAGGCAGGCAACAAGGCAGGCTTTTAGGCAGGCAATAAGGCAGTTAGTTAGGCGGGCAATTAGGCAGGCAAACCAGCAGTTAATTATGCAGGCAATTAGGCAGTTAATTGAGCAGTTAATTAGTCAATTAATTAGGCAGTTAATTAGGCAGGCAATTAGGCAGAAATTAGGCAGTTAATGAGGCAGGCAATTAGGCAGGCAATTAGGCAGGCAATTAGGAAGCCAATTAAACAGGCAATTTGGCAGTTAATTAGGCAGGCATTAAGGCAGGCAATTAGGCAGGCAATTAGGCAGTTAATTAGGCAGTTAATTATGCAGGCAATTATGCAGGCAATTAGGCAGTTAATTCGGCAGGCAATTAGGCAGTTAACAAGGCAGGCTTTTAGGCAGGCAATGAGGCAGTTAATTAGGCGGGCAATTAGGTTGCAATCCAGCAGTTATTAGGCAGGCAATTAGGCAGTTAATTAGGCAGTTAATTAGGCAGGCTATTAGGCATTTAATTATGCAGGCAATAAGGCAGTTAATTAGGAAGGCAATTAGGCAGACAACAAGGCAGTCTTTTAGGCAGGCAATGATGCAGTTAATTAGTCGGGCAATTAGGCAGGCAATCCAGTAGTAATTAGGCAGGAAATTAGGCAGTTAATTAGGCAGTTAATTGGGCAGTTAATTAGGCAGGCAATAAAGCAGGCAAATAGGCAGTTAATTAGGAAGTTAATTAGGCAGTTAATTAGGCAGGCAATTATGCAGGCAATAAGGCAGTTAATTAGGCAGGCAATTTGGCAGGCAATTGGGCAGGCAACAAGGAAGGCTTTTTGGGAGGCAATAAGGCAGGTAATCCAGCAGTTAATTAGGCATGCAATTAGGCAGTTATTTAGGCAGTTTATTAGAAAGTTAATTAGGCAGTTAATTAGGAAGGCAATTAGGCAGGCAATTATGCAGGCATTTAGGCAGGCAATGAGGCAGTTATTAGGCAGGCAGTTAGGCAGTTAATTAGGCAGGCAATTAGGCAGGCAATCCAGCAGTTAATTAGGCAGGCAATAAGGCAGTTAATTAGGCAGTTAATTAGGCAGGCAATTAGGCAGTTGATTAGGCAGTTAATTAGGCAGTTAATTAGGCAGGCAATTAGGCAGGCAATTATGCAGGCAATTAGGCTGGCAATAAGGCAGGCAATTAGGCAGTAAATTAGGCAGGCATTTAGACAGGCAATTAGGCAGTTAATTCGGCAGTTAATTACGCAGGCATTAAGGCAGACAATTATGCAGGCAATTAGGCAATTAATTAGGCAGTTGATAAGGAAGGCAATAAGGCAGGCAAATATGCGGGCAATTAGGCAGTTAATTAGGCCGGCAATAAGGCAGGCAACAAGGCAGGCTTTTTGGGAGGCAATTAGGCAGTTAATTAGGCGGGCAATTAGGCAGGCAATCCAGCAGTTAATTAGGCAGGCAATCAGGCAGTTAATTAGGCAGTTAATTAGGCAGGCAATTAGGCAGTTAATTAGGCAGTTAATTAGGCAGGCAATTAGGCAGGCAATTATGCAGGCAATTAGGCAGGCAATAAGGCAGGCAATTAGGCAGTTAATTAGGCAGGCAATTAGGCATGCAATTAGGCAGTTAATTAGGCAGTAATTAGGCAGGCAATTAGGCAGGCAATTATGCAGGCAAATAGGCAGGCTATTAGGCAGGCAATTAGGCAGGCATTTATGCAAGTAATTAGGCAGGTAATTAGGCAGTTAATTAGGCAGGCAATAAGGCAGGCAACAAGGCAGGCTTTTAGGCAGGCAATAAGGCAGTTAATTAGGCGGGCAATTAGGGAGGCAATCCAGCAGTTAATTAGGCAGGCAATAAGGCAGTTAATTAGGCAGTTAATTAGGCAGTTAATTAGGCAATCAATTAGGCAGTTAATTAGGCAGGCAATTAGGCATGCAACAAGACAGGCTTTTAGGCAGGCAATGAGGCAGTTAATTAGGCGGGCAATTAGGAAGGCAATCCAGCAGTTAATTAGGCAGGCAATTAGGCAAGTAATTAGGCAGTTAATTAGGCAGTTAACTAGGAATGCAATTAGGCAGGCAATTAGGCAGTTAATTAAGCAGTTAATTAGGCAGGCAATTAGGCAGGCGATTAAGCAGTTAATTTGGCAGGCATTTAGCCAGGCAATAAGGCAGGCTTTTAGGCAGGCAATGGGGCAGGTAATTAGGCGGGCAATAAGGCAGGCAATTAGGCAGGCAATTAGTCAATTAATTAGGCCGTTAATTAGGCAGTTAACTAGGAATGCAATTAGGCAGACAATTAGGCAGTTAATTAAGCAGTTAATTAGGCAGGCAATTAGGCAGGCGATTAAGCAGTTAATTAGGCAGGCAATTAGGCAGGCAATAAGGCAGGCTTTAAGGCAGGCAATTAGGGAAGGTAATTAGGCGGGCAATACGGCAGGCAATTAGGCAGGCAATTAGGCAGGCTTTTAGGCAGGCAATGAGGCAGGTAATTAGGCGGGCAATAAGGCAGGCAATGAGGCAGTTAATTAGGCGGGCAATTAGAAAGGCAATCCAGCAGTTAATTAGGCAGGCAAATAACAGTTAGTTAGGCAGTTAATTAGGCAGTTAATTAGGCAGGCAATTAGGCAGGCAATTAGGCAGGCAATAAGGCAGGCTTTAAGGCAGGCAATGAGGCAGGTTATTAGGCAGGCAATAAGGCAGGCAATTAGGCAGGCAATAAGGCAATTAATTAGGCAGTTAATTAGGCAGTTAACGAGGAAGGCAATTAGAAAGGCAATTAGGCAGTTAATTAAGCAGTTAATTAGGCAGGCAATTAGGCAGGCAATTATGCAGGCAAATAGACAGGCAATTAGGCAGGCAATTAGACAGGCAATTATGCAGGCAATTAGGCTGTTAATTAGGCAGTTAATTAGGCAGGCAATTAGGCAGGCAATTAGGCAGGCAATAAGGCAGGCTTTAAGGCAGGCAATGAGGCAGGTAATTAGGCGGGCAAAAAGGCAGGCAATTAGGCAGGCAATTAGGCAATTAATTAGGCAGTTAATTGGGCAGTTAACTAGGAAGGCAATAAGCAGTTAATTAGGCAGGCAAATAAGCAGTTAATTAAACAGTTAATTAGGCAGTTAATTAGGCAGTTAATTAGGCAGTTATTTAGGCAGGCAATTAGGCAGGCAATAAGGCAGGCTTTAAGGCAGGCAATGAGGCAGGTAATTAAGCGGGCAAATAAGGCAGGCAATTAGGCAGGCAATAAGGCAATTAATTAGGCAGTTAATTAGGCAGTTAACTAAAAAGGCAATTAGGCAGGCAATTAGGCAGTTGATTAAGCAATTAATTAGGCAGTTAATTAGGTAGTTAATTAAGCAGTTTATTAGGCAGTTAATTAGGCAAGAAATTAGGCAGGCAATTATGCAGGCAAATAGGCAGTCAATTAGGCAGGCAATTAGGCAGGCAATTATGCAGGCAATTAGGCAGTTAATTAGGCAGGCAATTAGGCAGTTAATTATGCAGGCAATCAGGCAGGCAATAAGGCAGGCTTTTAGGCAGGCAATGAGGCATTTAATTAGGCAGGCAGTTAGGCAGTTTATTAGGCAGGCAATTAGGCAGGCAATCCAGCAGTTAATTAGGCAGGCAATTAGGCAGTTATTTAGGCAGGCATTAAGGCAGGCAATTAAGCAGACAGTTAGGCAGTTATTAGGCAATTAATTAGGCAGGCAATTAGGCAGGTAACAAGGCAGGCTTTTAGGCAGGCAATGAGGCAGTTAATTAGGCAAGCAATTAGGCAGGCAATCCAGCAGTTAATTAGGCAGGCAATAAGGCAGTTAATTAGGCAGTTAATTAGGCAGTTAATTAGGCAGGAAATTAGGCAGTTAATTAGGCAGGCAATTAGGCATGCAACAAGGCAGGCTTTTAGGCAGGCAATGAGGCAGTTAATTAGGCGGGCAATTAGGAAAACAATCCAGCAGTTAATTAGGCAGGCAATTAGGCAGGCTTTAAGGCAGGCAATGAGGCAGGTAATTAGGCGGGAAATGAGGCATGCAATTATGCAGGCAATTAGGCAGTTAATTAGGCAGGTAATTAGGAAGGCAATTAGGCAGGAAATTAGGCAGGCAATTAGGCAGGCAATTAGGCAGTTAATTAGACAGGCAATAAGGCAGTTAATAAGGCAGTTAATTAGGCAGTTAATTAGGCAGGCAATTAGGCAGGCATTTATGCAGGCAATTAGGCACTTAATTAGGCAGGCAATTAGGCAGACAACAAGGCAGGCTTTTAGGCAGGCAATGAGGCAGTTAATTAGGCGGGCAATTAAAAAGGCAATCCAGCAGTTAATTAGGCAGGCAAATAGGCAGTTAATTAGGCAGTTAATTAGGCAGTTTATTAGGCAGTTAATTAGGCAGTTAATAAGGCAGGCAATTAGGCAGGCAATTAGTTAGTCAATAGGGCAGGCTTTAAGGCAGGCAATGAGGCAGGTAATTAGGCGGGCAATAAGGCAGGCAATTAGGCAGGCAATTAAGCAATTAATTAGGCAGTTAATTAGGCAGTAAACTAGGAAGGCAATTAGGCATGCAATAAGGTAGTTAATTAAGCAGTTAATTAGGCAGTTAATTAGGCAGGCAATTAGGCAGGCAATTATGCACGCAAATAGGCAGGCAATTAGGCAGGCAATTAGGCAGGCAATTATGCAGGTAATTAGGCAGATAATTAAAAAGTTAATTAGGCAGGCAATTAGGCAGTTAATAAGGCAGGCAATTAGGCAGGCAATAAGGCAGGCTTTTAGGCAGGCAATGAGGCATTTAATTAGGCAGGCAATTAGGCAGGCAATCCAGTAGTTAATTAGGCAGGCAATTAGGCAGTTATTTAGGCAGGCAACAAGGCAGGCTTTTAGGCAGGCAATGAGGCAGTTAATTAGGCGGGCAAATAGGGAGGCAATCCAGCAGTTAATTAGGCAGGCAATAAGGCAGTTAATTAGGCAGGCAATTAGGCAGACAATTATGCAGGCAATTAGGCAGGCAATAAGGCAGGAAATTAGGCAGTTAATTAGGCAGGCAATTAGACAGGCAATTAGGCAGTTAATGAGGCAGTTAATTAGGCAGTTAATTAGGCAGGCATTAAGGCAGACAATTATGGAGGCAATAAGGCAATTAATTAGGCAGTTAATAAGGAAGACAATTAGGCAGGCAAATATGCGGGCAATTAGGCAGTTAATTAGGCAGGCAATAAGGCAGGCAACAAGGCAGGCTTTTAAGCAGGCAATGAGGCAGTTAATTAGTCGGGCAATTAGGGAGGCAATCCAGCAGTTAATTAGGCAGGCAATAAGGCAGTTAATTAGGCAGTTAATTAGGTAATCAATTAGGTAGTTAATTAGGCAGGCAATTAGGCACGCAACAAGACAGGCTTTTAGGCAGGCAATGAGGCAGTTAATTAGGCGGGCAATTAGGAAGGCAATCCAGCAGTAAATTAGGCAGGCAATTAGGCAGTTAATTAGGCAGTTAATTAGGCATTTAATTAGGCAGTTAATTATGCAGGCAATTAGGCAGGCAATTAGGCAGGCAATTAGGCAGGCAATAACGCAGGCTTTTAGGCAGGCAATGGGGCAGGTAATTAGGCGGGCAATAAGGCGGGCAATAAGGCAGGCAATTAGGCAGGCAATTAGTCAATTAATTAGGCCGTTATTTAGGCAGTTAACTAGGAAGGCAATTATGGAGGCAATTAGGCAGTTAATTAAGCAGTTAATTAGGCAGGCAATTAGGCAGGCGATTAAGCAGTTAATTAGGCAGGGAATTAGGAAGGCAATAGGGCAGGCTTTAAGGCAGGCAATGAGGCAGGTAATTAGGCGGGCAATACGGCAGGCAATTAGGTAGGCAATTAGGCAGGCTTTTAGGCAGGCAATGAGGCAGGTAATTATGCGGGCAATAAGGCAGGCAATTAGGCAGTTAATTAGGCAATTAAATAGGCAGTTAATTATGCAGGCAATTAGGCAGGCATTTATGCAGGCAATTAGGCAGTTAATTAGGCAGGCAATTAGGCAGGCAACAAGGCAGGCTTTTATGCAGGCAATGAGGCAGTTAATTAGGCGGGCAATTAGGAAGGCAATCCAGCAGTTAATTAGGCAGGCAAATAGGCAGTTAATTAGGCAGTTAATTAGGCAGTTAATTAGGCAGGCAATTAGGCAGGCAATTAGGCAGGCAATAAGGCAGGCTTTAAGGCAGGCAATGAGGCAGGTAATTAGGCAGGCAATAAGTCAGGCAATTAGGCAGGCAATAAGGCAATTAATTAGGCATTTAATTAGGCAGTTAACTAGGAAGGCAATTAGGAAGGCAATTAGGCAGTTAATTAAGCAGTTAATTAGGCAGGCAATAAGGCAGGCAATTATGCAGGCAAATAGACAGGCAATTAGGCAGGCAATTAAACAGGCAATTATGCAGGCAATTAGGCAGTTAATTAGGCAGTTAATTAGGCAGGCAATTAGGCAGGCAATTAGGCAGGCAATAAGGCAGGCTTTAAGGCAGGCAATGAGGCAGGTAATTAGGCGGGCAATAAGGCAGGCAATTAGGCAGGCAATTAGGCAATTAATTAGGCAGTTATTTGGGCAGTTAACTAGGAAGGCAATAAGCAGTTAATTAGGCAGGCAAATAAGCAGTTAATTAGGCAGTTAATTAGGCAGTTAATTAGGCATTTATTTAGGCAGGCAATTAGGCTGGCAATTAGGCAGGCCATAAGGCAGGCTTTAAGGCAGGCAATGAGGCAGGTAATTAGGCGGGCAATAAGGCAGGCAATTAGGCAGGCAATTAGGTAATTAATTAGGCAGTTAATTAGGCAGATAACTATGAAGGCAATTAGGCAGGCAATTAGGCAGTTGATTAAGCAATTAATTAGGCACTTAATTAGGCAGTTAATTAAGCAGTTTATTAGGCAGTTAATTAGGCAGGAAATTAGGCAGGCAATTATGCAGGCAAATAGGCAGTCAATTAGGCAGGCAATTAGGCAGGCAATTATGCAGGCAATTAGGCATTTAATTAGGCAGGCAATTAGGCAGTTAATTAGGCAGGCAATCAGGCAGGCAATAAGGCAGGCTTTTAGGCAGGCAATGAGGCATTTAATTAGGCAGGCAGTTAGGCAGTTTATTAGGCAGGCAATTAGGCAGGCAATCCAGCAGTTAATTAGGCAGGCAATTAGGCAGTTATTTAGGCAGGCATTAAGGCAGGCAATTAAGCAGACAGTTAGGCAGTTAATTAGGCAATTAATTAGGCAGGCAATTAGGCAGGTAACAAGGCAGGCTTTTAGGCAGGCAATGAGGCAGTTAATTAGGCGGGCAATTAGGCAGGCAATCCAGCAGATAATTAGGCAGGCAATAAGGCTGTTAATTAGGCAGTTAATTAGGCAGTTAATTAGGCAGGCAATGAGGCAGTTAATTAGGCGGGCAATTAGGAAGGCCATCCAGCAGTTAATTAGGCAGGCAATTAGGCAGGCTTTTAGGCAGGCAATGAGGCAGGTAATTAGGCGGGAAATGAGGCATGCAATTATGCAGGCAATTAGGCAGTTAATTAGGCAGGTAATTAGGCAGGAAATTAGGAGGAAATTAGGCAGGCAATTAGGCAGACAATTAGGCAGTTAATTAGGCAGGCAATAAGGCAATTAATTAGGCAGTTTATTAGGCAGTTAACTAGGAAGGCAATTAGGAAGGCAATTAGGCAGTTAATTAGGCAGTTAATTAGGCAGGCAATAAGGCAGGCAATTAGGCAGGCAATTAGGCAGTCATTTAGGCATTTAATTGGGCAGTTAATTAGGCTGGCAATTATGCAGGCAATTAGGCAGTTAATTAGGCAGGCAAATAGGTAGGCAATCAGGCAGGCAACAAGGCAGGCTTTTAGGCAGGCAATAAGGCAGTTAGTTAGGCGGGCAATTAGGCAGGCAAACCAGCAGTTAATTATGCAGGCAATTAGGCAGTTAATTAGGCAGTTAATTAGTCAATTAATTAGGCAGTTAATTAGGCAGGCAATTAGGCAGGCAATTAGGCAGTTGATGAGGCAGTTAATTAGGCATGCAATTAGGCAGGCAATTAGGCAGGCAATTAGGCAGGCAATTATGCATTTAATTTGGCAGGCAATAAGCAGGCAATTAGGCAGTTAATTAGGAAGTTATTTAGGCAGGCAATTAGGCAGGTAATTATGCAGGCAATTAGGCAGTAAATTAGGCAGGCAACTAGGCAGGCAATAAGGCAGGCGATTAGGCAGGCAATGAGGCAGTTAATTAGGCAGGCAGTTAGGCAGTTAAATAGGAAGCCAATTAGGCAGGCAATTTGGCAGTTAATTAGGCAGGCATTAAGGCAGGCAATTAGGCAGGCAATTAGGCAGTTAATTAGGCAGTTAATTAGGCAGGCAATAAGGCAGGCAATTATGCAGGCAATTAGGCATTTACTTCAGCAGGCAATTAGGCAGTTAACAAGGCAGGCTTTTAGGCAGGCAATGAGGCAGTTAATTAGGCGGGCAATTAGGCAGCAATCCAGCAGTTATTAGGCAGGCAATTAGGCAGTTAATTAGGCAGTTAATTAGGCAGTTAATTAGGCAGGCTATTAGGCATTTAATTATGCAGGCAATAAGGCAGTTAATTAGGAAGGCAATTAGGCAGGCAACAAGGCAGTCTTTTAGGCAGGCAATAATGCAGTTAATTAGGCGGGCAATTAGGCAGGCAATCCAGCAGTTAATTTGGCAGGCTATTAGGCAGTTAATTAGGCAGTTAATTGGGCAGTTAATTAGGCAGGCAATAAAGCAGGCAAATAGGCAGTTAATTAGGCAGTTAATTAGGCAGTTAATTAGGCAGTTAATTAGGCAGGCAATTATGCAGGCAATAAGGCAGGCTTTAAGGCAGGCAATGAGGCAGTTAATTAGGCGGGCAATTAGGAAGGCAATCCAGCAGTTAATTAGGCAGGCAATAAGGCAGGCTTTTAGGCAGGCAATGAGGCAGGTAATTAGGCGGGAAATAAGGCAGGCAATTATGCAGGCAATTAGGCAGTTAATTAGGCAGGTAATTAGGAAGGCAATTAGGCAGGCAATTAGGCAGGCAATTAGGCAGGCAATTAGGCAGTTTATTAGGCAGGCAATTAGGCAGGCATTTATGCAGGCAATTAGGCAGTTAATTAGGCAGGAAATTAGGCAGGCAACAAGGCAGGCTTTTAGGCAGGCAATGAGGCAGTTAATTGGGCGGGCAATTAGGAAGGCAATTAGGCAGTTGATTAAGCAATTAATTAGGCAGTTAATTAGGTAGTTAATTAAGCAGTTTATTAGGCAGTTAATTAGGCAAGAAATTAGGCAGGCAATTATGCAGGCAAATAGGCAGTCAATTAGGCAGGCAATTAGGCAGGCAATTATGCAGGCAATTAGGCAGTTAATTAGGCAGGCAATTAGGCAGTTAATTATGCAGGCAATCAGGCAGGCAATAAGGCAGGCTTTTAGGCAGGCAATGAGGCATTTAATTAGGCAGGCAGTTAGGCAGTTTATTAGGCAGGCAATTAGGCAGGCAATCCAGCAGTTAATTAGGCAGACAATTAGGCAGTTATTTAGGCAGGCATTAAGGCAGGCAATTAAGCAGACAGTTAGGCAGTTATTAGGCAATTAATTAGGCAGGCAATTAGGCAGGTAACAAGGCAGGCTTTTAGGCAGGCAATGAGGCAGTTAATTAGGCAAGCAATTAGGCAGGCAATCCAGCAGTTAATTAGGCAGGCAATAAGGCAGTTAATTAGGCAGTTAATTAGGCAGTTAATTAGGCAGGAAATTAGGCAGTTAATTAGGCAGGCAATTAGGCATGCAACAAGGCAGGCTTTTAGGCAGGCAATGAGGCAGTTAATTAGGCGGGCAATTAGGAAGGCAATCCAGCAGTTAATTAGGCAGGCAATTAGGCAGGCTTTTAGGCAGGCAATGAGGCAGGTAATTAGGCGGGAAATGAGGCATGCAATTATGCAGGCAATTAGGCAGTTAATTAGGCAGGTAATTAGGAAGGCAATTAGGCAGGAAATTAGGCAGGCAATTAGGCAGGCAATTAGGTTGTTAATTAGAAAGGCAATAAGGCAGTTAATAAGGCAGTTAATTAGGCAGTTAATTAGGCAGGCAATTAGGGAGGCATTTATGCAGGCAATTAGGCACTTAATTAGGCAGGCAATTAGGCAGACAACAAGGCAGGCTTTTAGGCAGGCAATGCGGCAGTTAATTAGGCGGGCAATTAAAAAGGCAATCCAGCAGTTAATTAGGCAGGCAAATAGGCAGTTAATTAGGCAGTTAATTAGGCAGTTTATTAGGCAGTTAATTAGGCAGTTAATAAGGCAGGCAATTAGGCAGGCAATTAGTTAGGCAATAGGGCAGGCTTTAAGGCAGGCAATGAGGCAGGTAATTAGGCGGGCAATAAGGCAGGCAATTAGGCAGGCAATTAAGCAATTAATTAGGCAGTTAATTAGGCAGTAAACTAGGAAGGCAATTAGGCAGGCAATTATGCAGGCATTTAGGCAGGCAATGAGGCAGTTATTAGGCAGGCAGTTAGGCAGTTAATTAGGCAGGCAATTAGGCAGGCAATCCAGCAGTTAATTAGGCAGGCAATAAGGCAGTTAATTAGGCAGTTAATTAGGCAGTTAATTAGGCAGGCAATTAGGCAGTTGATTAGGCAGTTAATTAGGCAGTAAATTAGGCAGGCAATTAGGCAGGCAATTATGCAGGCAATTAGGCTGGCAATAAGGCAGGCAATTAGGCAGTAAATTAGGCAGGCATTTAGACAGGCAATTAGGCAGTTAATTCGGCAGTTAATTACGCAGGCATTAAGGCAGACAATTATGCAGGCAATTAGGCAATTAATTAGGCAGGTAATTAGGCAGTTAATTAGGCAGGCAAATATGCGGGCAATTAGGCAGGCTTTAAGGCAGGCAATAAGGCAGTTAATTAGGCGGGCAATTAGGGAGGCAATCCAGCAGTTAATTAGGCAGGCAATAAGGCAGTTAATTAGGCAGTTAATTAGGCAGGCAATTAGGCAGTTAATTAGGTAGTTAATTAGGCAGGCAATTAGGCAGGCAATTATGCAGGCAATTAGGCAGGCAATTAGGCAGTTAATTAGGCAGGCAATTAGGCATGCAATTAGGCAGTTAATTAGGCAGTAATTAGGCAGGCAATTAGGCAGGCAATTATGCAGGCAAATAGGCAGGCTATTAGGCAGGCAATTAGGCAGGCATTTATGCAAGTAATTAGGCAGGTAATTAGGCAGTTAATTAGGCAGGCAATAAGGCAGGCAACAAGGCAGGCTTTTAGGCAGGCAATAAGGCAGTTAATTAGGCGGGCAATTAGGGAGGCAATCCAGCAGTTAATTAGGCAGGCAATAAGGCAGTTAATTAGGCAGTTAATTAGGCAGTTAATTAGGCAATCAATTAGGCAGTTAATTAGGCAGGCAATTAGGCATGCAACAAGACAGGCTTTTAGGCAGGCAATGAGGCAGTTAATTAGGCGGGCAATTAGGAAGGCAATCCAGCAGTTAATTAGGCAGTCAATTAGGCAGTTAATTAGGCAGTTAATTAGGCAGTTAACTAGGAATGCAATTAGGCAGGCAATTAGGCAGTTAATTAAGCAGTTAATTAGGCAGGCAATTAGGCAGGCGATTAAGCAGTTAATTTGGCAGGCATTTAGCCAGGCAATAAGGCAGGCTTTTAGGCAGGCAATGGGGCAGGTAATTAGGCGGGCAATAAGGCAGGCAATTAGGCAGGCAATTAGTCAATTAATTAGGCCGTTAATTAGGCAGTTAACTAGGAATGCAATTAGGCAGGCAATTAGGCAGTTAATTAAGCAGTTAATTAGGCAGGCAATTAGGCAGGCGATTAAGCAGTTAATTAGGCAGGCAATTAGGCAGGCAATAAGGCAGGCTTTAAGGCAGGCAATGAGGCAGGTAATTAGGCGGGCAATACGGCAGGCAATTAGGCAGGCAATTAGGCAGGCTTTTAGGCAGGCAATGAGGCAGGTAATTAGGCGGGCAATAAGGCAGGCAATGAGGCAGTTAATTAGGCGGGCAATTAGAAAGGCAATCCAGCAGTTAATTAGGCAGGCAAATAACAGTTAGTTAGGCAGTTAATTAGGCAGTTAATTAGGCAGGCAATTAGGCAGGCAATAAGGCAGGCTTTAAGGCAGGCAATGAGGCAGGTTATTAGGCAGGCAATAAGGCAGGCAATTAGGCAGGCAATAAGGCAATTAATTAGGCAGTTAACGAGGAAGGCAATTAGGAAGGCAATTAGGCAGTTAATTAAGCAGTTAATTAGGCAGGCAATTAGGCAGGCAATTATGCAGGCAAATAGACAGGCAATTAGGCAGGCAATTAGACAGGCAATTATGCAGGCAATTAGGCAGTTAATTAGGCAGTTAATTAGGCAGGCAATTAGGCAGGCAATTAGGCAGGCAATAAGGCAGGCTTTAAGGCAGGCAATGAGGCAGGTAATTAGGCGGGCAAAAAGGCAGGCAATTAGTCAGGCAATTAGGCAATTAATTAGGCAGTTAATTGGGCAGTTAACTAGGAAGGCAATAAGCAGTTAATTAGGCAGGCAAATAAGCAGTTAATTAGGCAGTTAATTAGGCAGTTAATTAGGCAGTTAATTAGACAGTTATTTAGGCAGGCAATTAGGCAGGCAATAAGGCAGGCTTTAAGGCAGGCAATGAGGCAGGTAATTAAGCGGGCAAATAAGGCAGGCAATTAGGCAGGCAATTAGGCAATTAATTAGGCAGTTAATTAGGCAGTTAACTAGGAAGGCAATTAGGCAGGCAATTAGGCAGTTGATTAAGCAATTAATTAGGCAGTTAATTAGGTAGTTAATTAAGCAGTTTATTAGGCAGTTAATTAGGCAAGAAATTAGGCAGGCAATTATGCAGGCAAATAGGCAGTCAATTAGGCAGGCAGTTAGGCAGTTTATTAGGCAGGCAATTAGGCAGGCAATCCAGCAGTTAATTAGGCAGGCAATTAGGCAGTTATTTAGGCAGGCATTAAGGCAGGCAATTAAGCAGACAGTTAGGCAGTTATTAGGCAATTAATTAGGCAGGCAATTAGGCAGGTAACAAGGCAGGCTTTTAGGCAGGCAATGAGGCAGTTAATTAGGCAAGCAATTAGGCAGGCAATCCAGCAGTTAATTAGGCAGGCAATAAGGCAGTTAATTAGGCAGTTAATTAGGCAGGAAATTAGGCAGTTAATTAGGCAGGCAATTAGGCATGCAACAAGGCAGGCTTTTAGGCAGGCAATGAGGCAGTTAATTAGGCGGGCAATTAGGAAGGCAATCCAGCAGTTAATTAGGCAGGCAATTAGGCAGGCTTTTAGGCAGGCAATGAGGCAGGTAATTAGGCGGGAAATGAGGCATGCAATTATGCAGGCAATTAGGCAGTTAATTAGGCAGGTAATTAGGAAGGCAATTAGGCAGGAAATTAGGCAGGCAATTAGGCAGGCAATTAGGCAGTAAATTAGACAGGCAATAAGGCAGTTAATAAGGCAGTTAATTAGGCAGTTAATTAGGCAGGCAATTAGGCAGGCATTTATGCAGGCAATTAGGCACTTAATTAGGCAGGCAATTAGGCAGACAACAAGGCAGGCTTTTAGGCAGGCAATGAGGCAGTTAATTAGGCGGGCAATTAAAAAGGCAATCCAGCAGTTAATTAGGCAGGCAAATAGGCAGTTAATTAGGCAGTTAATTAGGCAGTTTATTAGGCAGTTAATTAGGCAGTTAATAAGGCAGGCAATTAGGCAGGCAATTAGTTAGGCAATAGGGCAGGCTTTAAGGCAGGCAATGAAGCAGGTAATTAGGCGGGCAATAAGGCAGGCAATTAGGCAGGCAATTAAGCAATTAATTAGGCAGTTAATTAGGCAGTAAACTAGGAAGGCAATTAGGCATGCAATATGGCAGTTAATTAAGCAGTTAATTAGGCAGTTAATTAGGCAGGCAATTAGGCAGGCAATTATGCACGCAAATAGGCAGGCAATTAGGCAGGCAATTAGGCAGGCAATTATGCAGGTAATTAGGCAGGTAATTAGGCAGTTAATTAGGCAGGCAATTAGGCAGTTAATAAGGCAGGCAATTAGGCAGGCAATAAGGCAGGCTTTTAGGCAGGCAATGAGGCATTTAATTAGGCAGGCAATTAGGCAGGCAATCCAGCAGTTAATTAGGCAGGCAATTAGGCAGTTATTTAGGCAGGCAACAAGGCAGGCTTTTAGGCAGGCAATGAGGCAGTTAATTAGGCGGGCAAATAGGGAGGCAATCCAGCAGTTAATTAGGCAGGCAATAAGGCAGTTAATTAGGCAGGCAATTAGGCAGACAATTATGCAGGCAATTAGGCAGGCAATAAGGCAGGAAATTAGGCAGTTAATTAGGCAGGCAATTAGACAGGCAATTAGGCAGTTAATTAGGCAGTTAATTAGGCAGTTAATTAGGCAGGCATTAAGGCAGACAATTATGGAGGCAATAAGGCAATTAATTAGGCAGTTATTAAGGAAGACAATTAGGCAGCAAATATGCGGGCAATTAGGCAGTTAATTAGGCAGGCAATAAGGCAGGCAACAAGGCAGGCATTTAAGCAGGCAATGAGGCAGTTAATTAGTCGGGCAATTAGGGAGGCAATCCAGCAGTTAATTAGGCAGGCAATAAGGCAGTTAATTAGGCAGTTAATTAGGCAGTTAATTAGGCAATCAATTAGGTAGTTAATTAGGCAGGCAATTAGGCACGCAACAAGACAGGCTTTTAGGCAGGCAATGAGGCAGTTAATTAGGCGGGCAATTAGGAAGGCAATCCAGCAGTAAATTAGGCAGGCAATTAGGCAGTTAATTAGGCAGTTAATTAGGCATTTAATTAGGCAGTTAATTATGCAGGCAATTAGGCAGGCAATTAGGCAGGCAATAACGCAGGCTTTTAGGCAGGCAATGGGGCAGGTAATTAGGCGGGCAATAAGGCGGGCAATAAGGCAGGCAATTAGGCAGGCAATTAGTCAATTAATTAGGCCGTTATTTAGGCAGTTAACTAGAAAGGCAATTATGGAGGCAATTAGGCAGTTAATTAAGCAGTTAATTAGGCAGGCAATTAGGCAGGCGATTAAGCAGTTAATTAGGCAGGGAATTAGGAAGGCAATAGGGCAGGCTTTAAGGCAGGCAATGAGGCAGGTAATTAGGCGGGCAATACGGCAGGCAATTAGGTAGGCAATTAGGCAGGCTTTTAGGCAGGCAATGAGGCAGGTAATTATGCGGGCAATAAGGCAGGCAATTAGGCAGTTAATTAGGCAATTAAATAGGCAGTTAATTATGCAGGCAATTAGGCAGGCATTTATGCAGGCAATTAGGCAGTTAATTAGGCAGGCAATTAGGCAGGCAACAAGGCAGGCTTTTATGCAGGCAATGAGGCAGTTAATTAGGCGGGCAATAAGGAAGGCAATCCAGCAGTTAATAAGGCAGGCAAATAGGCAGTTAATTAGGCAGTTAATTAGGCAGTTAATTAGGCAGGCAATTAGGCAGGCAATTAGGCAGGCAATAAGGCAGGCTTTAAGGCAGGCAATGAGGCAGGTAATTAGGCAGGCAATAAGTCAGGCAATTAGGCAGGCAATAAGGCAATTAATTAGGCATTTAATTAGGCAGTTAACTAGGAAGGCAATTAGGAAGGCAATTAGGCAGTTAATTAAGCAGTTAATTAGGCAGGCAATAAGTCAGGAATTATGCAGGCAAATAGACAGGCAATTAGGCAGGCAAATAAACAGGCAATTATGCAGGCAATTAGGCAGTTAATTAGGCAGTTAATTAGGCAGGCAATTAGGCAGGCAATTAGGCAGGCAATAAGGCAGGCTTTAAGGCAGGCAATGAGACAGGTAATTAGGCGGGCAATAAGGCAGGCAATTAGGCAGGCAATTAGGCAATTAATTAGGCAGTTAATTGGGCATTTAACTAGGAAGGCAACAAGCAGTTAATTAGGCAGGCAAATAAGCAGTTAATTAGGCAGTTAATTAGGCAGTTAATTAGGCATTTATTTAGGCAGGCAATTAGGCAGGCAATTAGGCAGGCCATAAGGCAGGCTTTAAGGCAGGCAATGAGGCAGGTAATTAGGCGGGCAATAAGGCAGGCAATTAGGCAGGCAATTAGGTAATTAATTAGGCAGTTAATTAGGCAGATAACTATGAAGGCAATTAGGCAGGCAATTAGGCAGTTGATTAAGCAATTAATTAGGCAGTTAATTAGGCAGTTAATTAAGCAGTTTATTAGGCAGTTAATTAGGCAGGAAATTAGGCAGGCAATTATGCAGGCAAATAGGCAGTCAATTAGGCAGGCAATTATGCAGGCAATTATGCAGGCAATTAGGCAGTTAATTAGGCAGGCAATTAGGCAGTTAATTAGGCAGGCAATCAGGCAGGCAATAAGGCAGGCTTTTAGGCAGGCAATGAGGCATTTAATTAGGCAGGCAGTTAGGCACTTTATTAGGCAGGCAATTAGGCAGGCAATCCAGCAGTTAATAAGGCAGGCAATTAGGCAGTTATTTAGGCAGGCATTAAGGCAGGCAATTAAGCAGACAGTTAGGCAGTTAATTAGGCAATTAATTAGGCAGGCAATTAGGCAGGTAACAAGGCAGGCTTTTAGGCAGGCAATGAGGCAGTTTATTAGGCGGGCAATTAGGCAGGCAATCCAGCAGTTAATTAGGCAGGCAATAAGGCTGTTAATTAGGCAGTTAATTAGGCAGTTAATTAGGCAGGCAATGAGGCAGTTAATTAGGCGGGCAATTAGGAAGGCAATCCAGCAGTTAATTAGGCAGGCAATTAGGCAGGCTTTTAGGCAGGCAATGAGGCAGGTAATTAGGCGGGAAATGAGGCATGCAATTATGCAGGCAATTAGGCAGTTAATTAGGCAGGTAATTAGGAAGGCAATTAGGAGGAAATTAGGCAGGCAATTAGGCAGACAATTAGGCAGTTAATTAGGCAGGCAATAAGGCAATTAATTAGGCAGTTTATTAGGCAGTTAACTAGGAAGGCAATTAGGAAGGCAATTAGGCAGTTAATTAGGCAGTTAATTAGGCAGGCAATAAGGCAGGCAATTAGGCAGGCAATTAGGCAGTCATTTAGGCAGTTAATTAGCCAGTTAATTAGGCTGGCAATTATGCAGGCAATTAGGCAGTTAATTAGGCAGGCAAATAGGTAGGCAATCAGGCAGGCAACAAGGCAGGCTTTTAGGCAGGCAATAAGGCAGTTAGTTAGGCGGGCAATTAGGCAGGCAAACCAGCAGTTAATTATGCAGGCAATTAGGCAGTTAATTATTCAGTTAATTAGTCAATTAATTAGGCAGTTAATTAGGCAGGCAATTAGGCAGGCAATTAGGCAGTTGATGAGGCAGTTAATTAGGCATGCAATTAGGCAGGCAATTAGGCAGGCAATTAGGCAGGCAATTATGCATTTAATTTGGCAGGCAATAAGCAGGCAATTAGGCAGTTAATTAGGAAGTTATTTAGGCAGGCAATTAGGCAGGTAGTTATGCAGGCAATTAGGCAGTAAATTAGGCAGGCAACTAGGCAGGCAATAAGGCAGGCGATTAGGCAGGCAATGAGGCAGTTAATTAGGCAGGCAGTTAGGCAGTTAAATAGGAAGCCAATTAGGCAGGCAATTTGGCAGTTAATTATGCAGGCATTAAGGCAGGCAATTAGGCAGGCAATTAGGCAGTTAATTAGGCAGTTAATTAGGCAGGCAATAAGGCAGGCAATTATGCAGGCAATTAGGCAGTTAATTCGGCAGGCAATTAGGCAGGTAATTAGGCAGGCAATAAGTCAGGCAATTAGGCAGGCAATAAGGCAATTAATTAGGCATTTAATTAGGCAGTTAACTAGGAAGGCAATTAGGAAGGCAATTAGGCAGTTAATTAAGCAGTTAATTAGGCAGGCAATAAGTCAGGAATTATGCAGGCAAATAGACAGGCAATTAGGCAGGCAAATAAACAGGCAATTATGCAGGCAATTAGGCAGTTAATTAGGCAGTTAATTAGGCAGGCAATTAGGCAGGCAATTAGGCAGGCAATAAGGCAGGCTTTAAGGCAGGCAATGAGACAGGTAATTAGGCGGGCAATAAGGCAGGCAATTAGGCAGGCAATTAGGCAATTAATTAGGCAGTTAATTGGGCATTTAACTAGGAAGGCAACAAGCAGTTAATTAGGCAGGCAAATAAGCAGTTAATTAGGCAGTTAATTAGGCAGTTAATTAGGCATTTATTTAGGCAGGCAATTAGGCAGGCAATTAGGCAGGCCATAAGGCAGGCTTTAAGGCAGGCAATGAGGCAGGTAATTAGGCGGGCAATAAGGCAGGCAATTAGGCAGGCAATTAGGTAATTAATTAGGCAGTTAATTAGGCAGATAACTATGAAGGCAATTAGGCAGGCAATTAGGCAGTTGATTAAGCAATTAATTAGGCAGTTAATTAGGCAGTTAATTAAGCAGTTTATTAGGCAGTTAATTAGGCAGGAAATTAGGCAGGCAATTATGCAGGCAAATAGGCAGTCAATTAGGCAGGCAATTATGCAGGCAATTATGCAGGCAATTAGGCAGTTAATTAGGCAGGCAATTAGGCAGTTAATTAGGCAGGCAATCAGGCAGGCAATAAGGCAGGCTTTTAGGCAGGCAATGAGGCATTTAATTAGGCAGGCAGTTAGGCACTTTATTAGGCAGGCAATTAGGCAGGCAATCCAGCAGTTAATAAGGCAGGCAATTAGGCAGTTATTTAGGCAGGCATTAAGGCAGGCAATTAAGCAGACAGTTAGGCAGTTAATTAGGCAATTAATTAGGCAGGCAATTAGGCAGGTAACAAGGCAGGCTTTTAGGCAGGCAATGAGGCAGTTTATTAGGCGGGCAATTAGGCAGGCAATCCAGCAGTTAATTAGGCAGGCAATGAGGCTGTTAATTAGGCAGTTAATTAGGCAGTTAATTAGGCAGGCAATTAGGCAGGCTTTTAGGCAGGCAATGAGGCAGGTAATTAGGCGGGAAATGAGGCATGCAATTATGCAGGCAATTAGGCAGTTAATTAGGCAGGTAATTAGGAAGGCAATTAGGAGGAAATTAGGCAGGCAATTAGGCAGACAATTAGGCAGTTAATTAGGCAGGCAATAAGGCAATTAATTAGGCAGTTTATTAGGCAGTTAACTAGGAAGGCAATTAGGAAGGCAATTAGGCAGTTAATTAGGCAGTTAATTAGGCAGGCAATAAGGCAGGCAATTAGGCAGGCAATTAGGCAGTCATTTAGGCAGTTAATTAGCCAGTTAATTAGGCTGGCAATTATGCAGGCAATTAGGCAGTTAATTAGGCAGGCAAATAGGTAGGCAATCAGGCAGGCAACAAGGCAGGCTTTTAGGCAGGCAATAAGGCAGTTAGTTAGGCGGGCAATTAGGCAGGCAAACCAGCAGTTAATTATGCAGGCAATTAGGCAGTTAATTATTCAGTTAATTAGTCAATTAATTAGGCAGTTAATTAGGCAGGCAATTAGGCAGGCAATTAGGCAGTTGATGAGGCAGTTAATTAGGCATGCAATTAGGCAGGCAATTAGGCAGGCAATTAGGCAGGCAATTATGCATTTAATTTGGCAGGCAATAAGCAGGCAATTAGGCAGTTAATTAGGAAGTTATTTAGGCAGGCAATTAGGCAGGTAGTTATGCAGGCAATTAGGCAGTAAATTAGGCAGGCAACTAGGCAGGCAATAAGGCAGGCGATTAGGCAGGCAATGAGGCAGTTAATTAGGCAGGCAGTTAGGCAGTTAAATAGGAAGCCAATTAGGCAGGCAATTTGGCAGTTAATTATGCAGGCATTAAGGCAGGCAATTAGGCAGGCAATTAGGCAGTTAATTAGGCAGTTAATTAGGCAGGCAATAAGGCAGGCAATTATGCAGGCAATTAGGCAGTTAATTCGGCAGGCAATTAGGCAGTTAACAAGGCAGGCTTTTAGGCAGGCAATGAGGCAGTTAATTAGGCGGGCAATTAGGCAGCAATCCAGCAGTTATTAGGCAGGCAATTAGGCAGTTAATTAGGCAGTTAATTAGGCAGTTAATTAGGCAGGCTATTAGGCATTTAATTATGCAGGCAATAAGGCAGTTAATTAGGAAGGCAATTAGGCAGGCAACAAGGCATTCTTTTAGGCAGGCAATAATGCAGTTAATTAGGCGGGCAATTAAGCAGGCAATCCAGCAGTTAATTAGGCAGGCTATTAGGCAGTTAATTAGGCAGTTAATTGGGCAGTTAATTAGGCAGGCAATAAAGCAGGCAAATAGGCAGTTAATTAGGCAGTTAATTAGGCAGTTAATTAGGCAGTTAATTAGGCAGGCAATTATGCAGGCAATAAGGCAGTTAATTAGGCAGGCAATTTGGCAGGCAATTAGGCAGGCAACAAGGAAGACTTTTTGGGAGGCAATAAGGCAGTTAATTAGGCGGCCAATTAGGCAGGCAATCCAGCAGTTAATAAGGCAGGCAATAAGGCAGTTAATTAGGCAGTTAATAAGGCAGTTAATTAGGCAGGCAATTAGGCAGTTAATAAGGCAGGCAATTAGGCAGGCAACAAGGCAGGCTTTAAGGCAGGCAATGAGGCAGTTAATTAGGCGGGCAATTAGGAAGGCAATCCAGCAGTTAATTAGGCAGGCAATAAGGCAGGCTTTTAGGCAGGCAATGAGGCAGGTAATTAGGCGGGAAATAAGGCAGGCAATTAGGCAGGCAATTAGGCAGTTAATTAGGCAGGTAATTACGAAGGCAATTAGGCAGGAAATTAGGCAGGCAATTAGGCAGGCAATTAGGCAGTTAATTAGGCAGGCAATAAGGCAGTTAATTAGGCAGTTATTAGGCAGTTTATTAGGCAGGCAATTAGGCAGGCATTTATGCAGGCAATTAGGCAGGCATTTATGCAGGCAATTAGGCAGTTAATTAGGCAGGCAATTAGGCAGGCAACAAGGCAGGCTTTTAGGCAGGCAATGAGGCAGTTAATTGGGCGGGCAATTAGGAAGGCAATTAAGCAGTTAATTAGGCAGGCAAATAGGCAGTTAATTAGGCAGGCAATCAGGCAGGCAATTATGTAGGCAATAGGGCAGGCTTTAAGGCAGGCAATGAGGCAGGTAATTAGACGGGCAATAAGGCAGGCAATTAGGCAGGCAATTAGGTAATTAATAAGGTAGTTAATTAGGCAGTTAACTAGGAAGGCAATTAGGCAGGCAATTAGGCACTTAATTAAGCAGTTAATAAGGCAGATAATTAGGCAAGTAATTAGGCAGGCAAATAGGCAGGCAATTAGGCAGTTAATTAGGCAGGCAATTAGGCAGTTAATTAGACAGGCAATTAGGCAGGCAATAAGGCAGGCTTTTAGGCAGGCAATGAGGCATTTAATTAGGCAGGCAGTTGAACATTAATTAGGCAGGCAATTAGGCAGGCAATCCAGCAGTTTATTAGGCAGGCAATTAGGCAGTTATTTAGGCAGGCAATAAGGCAGGCAATTAGGCAGGCAATTAGGCAGTTAATTAGCAATTAATTAGGCAGTTAATTAGGCAGTTAATTAGGCAGGAAAATATGCGGTCAATTAGGCAGTTAATTAGGCAGGCAATTAGGCAGGCAACAAGGCAGGCTTTTAGGGTGGCAATGAGGCAGTTAATTAGGCGGGCAATTAGGGAGGCAATCCAGCAGTTGATTAGGCAGGTAATAAGGCAGTTAATTAGGCAGTTAATTAGGCAGTTAATTATGCAGGCAATTAGGCAGTTAATTAGGCAGGCAATTAGGCAGGCAAAAAGGCAGTCTTTTAGGCAGGCAATAAGGCAGTTAATTAGGCAGGCAATTAGGAAGGCAATCCAGCAGTTAATTAGGCAGGCAATTAGGCAGTTAATTAGGCAGTTAATTAGGCAGTTAATTAGGCAGGCAATTAGGCAGGCAATTAGGCAGGCAATTATGCAGGCAATTAGGCAGTTAATTAGGCATACAATTAGGCAGGCTTTTAAGCAGGCAATGAGGCAGTTTATTAGGCAGGCAATTAGGCAGGCAATTAGGCAATTAATTAGGCCGTTATTTAGGCAGTTAACTAGGAAGGCAATTAGGCAGGCAATTAGGCAGTTAATTAAGCAGTTAATTAGGCAGGCAATTAGGCAGGCAATTAAGCAGTTAATTAGGCAGGAAATTAGGCAGGCAATTTTGCAGGCAATTAGGCAGTTAATTAGGCAGTCAATTAGGCAGAAAATATGGCAGGCAGTGAAGCAGTTAATTAGGCGGGAAATTAGGCCGGCATTTAGGCAGTTAATTAGGCAGGCAGTTAGGCAGTTAATTAGGCAGGCAATTAGGCAGGCAATCCAGCAGTTAATTAGGCAGGCAATTAGGCAGTTAATTGGCAGGCAATAAGGCAGTTAACTATGCTGGCAATTAGGCAGTTAATTAGGCAGTTATTTAGGCAGTTAATTAGGCAGGCAATTAGGCAGGCAATTATGCAGGCAATTAGGCAGTTAATTAGGCATACAATTAGGCAGGCTTTTAAGCAGGCAATGAGGCAGTTAATTCGGCGGGCAATAAGGCAGGCAAATCAGCAGTTAATTAAGCAGGCAATTAGGCAATTAGTAAGGCAGTTAATTAGGCAGTTAATTAGACAGGCAATTAGGCCGGCAATTAGGCAGGCAATTAGGCAGGCATTTAAGCAGGCAATTAGGCAGTTAATTAGGCAAGCAATAAGACAGGCAGACAATTAGGCAGGCACGCAATAAGGCAGTCAATTAAGCAGATAATTAGACAGGCAATTAGGCAGGCAACAAGGCAGGCTATTAGGCAGGCAATGAGGCAGTTAATTAAGCGGGCAATTAGGCAGGCAATCCAGCAGTTAATTAGGCAGGCAATTAGGCAGTTAATTAGGCAGTTAATTAGGCAGTTAATTAGGCTGTTAATTAGGCAGTTAATAATGTAGGCAATTAGGTTAGGCAATGAGGCAGGCAATTAGGCAGGCAATTAGGCAGGCAATAAAGCAGGCTTTTAGGCAGGCAATGAGGCATTAAATTAGGCAGGCAGTTAGGCAGTTTATTAGGCAGGCAATTAGGCAGTTTATTAGGCAGACAATTAGGCAGGCAATCCAGCAGTTAATTAAGCAGGTAATTAGGCAGTTATTTAGGCAGGCATTAAGGCAGGCAATTAGGCAGGCAATAAGGCAATTAATTAAGCAGTTAATTAGGCAGTTATTTAGGCAGGCAATTAGGCAGGCAATTAGGCAGGCAATAAGGCAGGCTTTAAGGCAGGCAATGAAGCAGGTAATTAAGCGGGCAATAAGGCAGGCAATTATGCAATTAATTAGGCAGTTAATTAGGCAGTTAACTAGAAAGGCAATTAGGCAGGCAATTAGGCAGTTATTAAGCAATTAATTAGGCAGTAATTAGGAAGTTAATTAAGCAGTAAATTAGGCAGTTAATTAGGCAGTTAATTCGGCAGGCAATTAGGCAGGCAATTATGCAGACAATTAGGCAGGCAATTAGGCAGGCAATTAGGCAGGCAATTATGCAGGCAATTAGGCAGTTAATTAGGCAGGCAATTAGGCAGTTAATTAGGCAGGCAATTAGGCAGGCAATAAAGCAGGCTTTTAGGCAGGCAATGAGGCATTTAATTAGGCAGGCAGTTAGGCAGTTTATTAGGCAGGCAATTAGGCAGGCAATCCAGCAGTTAATTAAGCAGGTAATTAGGCAGTTATTTAGGCAGGCATTAAGGCAGGCAATTAGGCAGGCAATAAGGCAGGTAATTAGGCAACTAATTAGGCAGTTAATTAGGCAGGCAATTAGGCAGGCAACTATGCGGGCAATTAGGCAGTTAATTAGGCAGGCAATTAGGCAGGTAACAAGGCAGGCTTTTAGGCAGGCAATGAGGCAGTTAATAAGGCGGGCAATTAGGCAGGCAATCCAGCAGTTAATTAGGCAGGCAATAAGGCAGTTAATTAGGCAGTTAATAAGGCAGTTAATTAGGCAGGCAATTAGGCAGTTAATAAGGCAGGCAATTAGGCAGGCAACAAGGCAGGCTTTTAGGCAGGCAATGAGGCAGTTAATTAGGCGGCAATTAGGAAGGCAATCCAGCAGTTAATTAGGCAGGCAATTAGGCAGGCTTTTAGGCAGGCAATTAGGCAGGTAATTAGGCGGGAAATAAGGCAGGCAATTATGCAGGCAATTAGGCAGTTAATTAGGCATGTAATTAGGAAGGCAATTAGGCAGGAAATTAGGCAGGCAATTAGACAGGCAATTAGGCAGTTAATTAAGCAGGCAGTAAGGCAGTTAATTACTCAGTTATTAAGCAGTTAATTAGGCAGGCAATAAGGCAGGCATTTATGCAGGCAATTAGGCAGTTAATTAGGCAGTTAATTAGGCAGGCAACAAGGCAGGCTTTTAGGCAGGCAATAAGGCAGTTAATTAGGCGGGCAATTATGAAGGCAATCCAGCAGTTAATTAGGCAGGCAAATAGGCAGTTAATTAGGCAGTAAATTAGGCAGTTAATAAGCCAGGCAATTAGGCAGGCAATTAGGTAGGCAATAGGGCAGGCTTTAAGGCAGGCAATGAGGCAGGTAATTAGACGGGCAATAAGGCAGGCAATTAGGCAGGCAATTAGGCAATTAATAAGGCAGGTTATTAGGCCGTTAACTAGGAAGGCAATTTGGCAGGCAATTAGGCAGTTAATTAAGCAGTTAATTAGGCAGTTAATTAGGCAGGTAATTAGGCAGGCAAATAGGCAGGCAATTAGGCAGGCAATTAGGCGGGCAATTATGCAGGCAATTAGGCAGGTTATTAGGCAGTTAATTATGCAGGCAATTAGGCAGTTAATTAGGCAGGAAGTTAGGCAGTTAATTAGGCAGGCAATTAGGCAGGCAATCCAGCAGTTAATTAGGCAGGCAATTAGGCAGTTATTTAGGCAGGCAATAAAGCAGGCATTTAGGCAGGCAATTAGGCAGTTAATTAGGCAGGCAATTAGGCAGGCAAATATGCGGGCAATTAGGCAGTTAATTAGGCAGGCAATTAGGCAGCAACAAGGCAGTCTTTTAGGCAGGCAATGAGGCAGTTAATTAGGCGGGCAATTAGGAAGGCAATCCAGCAGTTTATTAGGCAGGCAATAAGGCAGTTAATAAGGCAGTTAATTAGGCAGTTAATTAGGTAGGCAATTAGGCAGTTAATTAGGCAGGCAATTAGGCAGGCAACAAGGAAGTCTTTTAGGCAGGCAATGAAGCAGTTAATTAGGCGGGCAATTAGGAAGGCAATCCAGCAGTTAATTAGGCAGGCAATTAGGCAGTTAATTAGGCAGTTAATTAGGCTGTTAAATAGTCAGTTAATTAGGCAGTTAATTATGCAGGCAATTAGGCAGGCAATTAGGCAGGCAATTAGGCAGGAAATAAGGCAGGCTTTTAGGCAGGCAATGAGGCAGGTAATTAGGCGGGCAATAAGGCAAACAATTAGGCAGGCAATTAGGCAATTAATTAGGCAGTTAACTAAGAAGGCAATTAGGCAGGCAATTAGGCAGTTAGTTAAGCAGTTAATTAGGCAGGCAATTAGGCAGGCAATTAAGCAGTTAATTAGGCAGGCAATTAGGCAGGCATTTATGCAGGCAATAAGGCAGTTAATTAGGCAGGCAATTAGGCAGAAAATAAGGCAGGCATTGAGGCAGTTAATAAGGCAGGCAATTAGGCAGTTAATTAGGCAGTTAATTAGGCAGGCAGTTAGGCAGTTAATTAGGCAGGCAACAAGCAGGCAATCCAGCAGTTAATTAGGCAGGCAATAAGCAGGCAATCCAGCAGTTAATTAGGCAGGCAATTAGGCAGTTAATAAGGGCAGGCATTAAGGCAGTTAATTATGCAGGCAATTAGGCAGTTAATTAGGCAGTTAAATAGGCAGTTAATTAGGCAGGCAATTAGGCAGGCAATTATGCAGGCAATTAGGCAGTTAATTAGGCATACAATTAGGCAGGCTTTTAAGCAGGCAATGAGGCAGTTAATCAGGCGAGCAATAAGGCAGGCAATCCAGCAGTTAATTAAGCAGGCAATTAGGCAAATAATTAGGCAGTTAATTAGGCAGTTAATAAGGCAGTTCATTAGGCAGGCAATTAGGCAGGCAATTAGGCAGGCAATTAGGCAGCCATTTAAGCAGGCAATTAGGCAGTTAATTAGGCAAGCAATAAGACAGGCAGGCACTTAGGCAGGCACGCAATTAGGCAGTCAATTAAGCAGATAATTAGGCAGGCAATTAGGCAGGCAACAAGGCAGGCTT
>NW_026962397.1:0-7500 GCF_032445375.1 Bacillus rossius redtenbacheri
AAAAAGCCAGACAACTGTTTTCCTTTCAAATTTGACAGTTATTTTTAGCCCTAATAAGGGCTGTTTTTTTTTTTCCCCCTTGCAAAAAAAATGGCAAGGAACTCAAGCACGCTCGCCACGGATACGCCGGGCAAGCTGGATGTCCTTGGGCATGATGGTGACCCTCTTGGCGTGGATGGCGCACAAATTGGTGTCCTCGAAGAGCCCCACCAGGTAAGCCTCGCTGGCCTCCTGCAGCGCCATGACGGCCGAGCTCTGGAAGCGCAAGTCTGTCTTGAAGTCCTGGGCGATCTCTCGCACCAGGCGCTGGAAGGGCAGCTTGCGGATAAGCAGCTCGGTACTTTTCTGGTAGCGCCTGATTTCTCGCAGCGCGACAGTGCCAGGGCGGTAGCGATGTGGCTTCTTCACTCCCCCCGTGGCCGGCGCGCTCTTGCGAGCCGCCTTGGTGGCCAGCTGCTTGCGCGGCGCTTTGCCTCCAGTAGATTTACGAGCCGTCTGCTTCGTGCGCGCCATCGTGGTCCGTCTGCGCGTGCTGTAAAAATTTCAACAGTTTTGTTAAAGCTGTGGTGCACTGCGATTGGCCCGGCATCTCCATTGGCTGGCGAGAACAGCCAATCACAGCACAGAAGTCGATCCATAGAAACTAACGACAGAGGCGGCCGAGCAGCTCAGATTCAACCTAGCCTCCGAGCCGATCGGACGTCGGAGTGCGGCCTTGCCTCTTCGCTTCGCGTCGCGTCACCAGTAGCTCGTGGACACATGACTGGCAGCCGACCCGGGGAAGATTTTTAAATTCCTTAAGGGTCACCTCGAGCCTAGCCTGTTAAGGTCAGCGGCGAGCCAGTCATCCAGCGTATAGGGACACACGTTTAATAGTTAACTGCACACAACACAGGTTTTTCAGTGGAGTTCCGTCTCTCCGACGACCAGGCCTCAGGGCCAGCCCTTGAGGGGGTCGGGGTTATGCCCGCGCAGGACATCCCTACCATTTCCCTTCCGGAAAACCTACCACCCGGCGCAGCCTTAGTTCAGTACGACGGCGGCAGTTTCCAGGTCACTGTGCCTGAACAGACTGTTCAAACTGACACCTCCCAGGACGTTACCAACATGGAAACAATTGAACAAACCCCCGCACAGACTGAACAGCCGCCTCCCGGCACAGTTAATGTCTCACAAGCAGCTTACTCCTCGTACTTGGAATGGCTGCGTAGCATGGAACGTAAGAAAAATGAACTGGAACGGAGAGAGGAGGAAAGAGGAGAAACAGAATGGCAAGAACAACGACAAAGACAGAGGAAAGTTCCGCTCGCAGCCAGGACTCCTACCATCGCGGTTTCGAACCGTTTCGCGGCGCTAGCTGAGAGCGCCGGCCCCCCGCCCGCGGCAGGGACCACCCACGCACTTATCGCAGACGCCGGCGCAGACGCCGCGTCAGCACCGCTTATCGCGCCCACCCAGGGCGCGCACAGACACGGCGAGACGACCGCCTCTCCCAGCACGCCGCGCGCCAACAAACCGAGAAAACACTCACTGAGGCTGATTGTTCCAGACCAAAGTCTGTACAACCAGCTCGTGTCGCGCATGAGAGTGCTGGCCCCCGGGGGCGCGCAGATTTCGCTCGTTCGCGAGGGGTTGCAAATCTCGTGCGAGCACGAGCAGGCCTACAAAGCACTAAAAACGTATCTTGACTCTGTTCCAATACCCTATTTCACCTATAGTACAGCCTCAGAACTTCCGCAAAAAGTTGTTATTAAGATGCCCCGCTCAACCCCAACTGAAGCCATCAAAGAGGACCTCGAGGCGCGCGGCTACACTGTCCTCGACGTCTATCAATTTAAAGCTAAATGCTCGGACCCTGCCGACCCCACAAACACCTGGGAGGAACCACTGCCCCGTTTCTGTGTGACTGCCTCAAAAAATGACACACTGCCGCTGCTCACCACTCTCAAAGTCGTCAACATGACAAAAGTTGAAGTGACACAGTACAAGAAACGCGTAACAGATGTAGCCCAATGCATGAACTGCTGGCAGTTCTTGCATACTAAGAATTTCTGCAGATTGGCCACTCGATGCAAACACTGCGCCGGGCCCCATACCTACGCCGCCTGCCCCAACTTGGGCAAAAATCCCAACTGCGCCAATTGCAAAGGCAAGGGAGTGCACGAGGGCAACTCAAAGCTCTGCCCCGAATACCTGAGGCAAGTCCAGTTCAGACAAAATGTTGCGTCTTCGCACGCTGAGCCCGCTCTGCCTCGTGCACCACAGGATTCGCCAGCAAATTTCCCGCAGCTTCCTGCTCGCGCTCCGGCGCAACTTGTTCGTCCCACGCTTTCTTTTGCGCAGGCGGCACTCAACCCCCCGCAAACACAAACACGAAACATACAGCTTCCTATTCCCATGAAAAACCCGCCGATCCAGCCCACCGCAACTCCAAAATCACCCCCCTCCCCTCCATCCCTCCCCACCCCCGGACCATCTCCCTCAGGCGACTGCGCTGGCATCCAATCCTCACTTTCCGACCTCCGAGACCTCATGAATTTCCTCCGTGACGCCAACTTCGTGGCCTTTATGGCCCACATGAAACCATACATGCTCCTCGCCAACTCAGTCGCCGACTCATCCATGAAGACCCTCCTGCTCGTGCAGGCCCTGACGACTTTCATGGGCTGCGAGTAATGGTAGTACATCCCGCAGCAGCGCATCCTGGCTCCCTTTCCCTGCTCTACTGGAACGCCAATGGCATTTTTAAACAGTTATACGAGCTGGAGCGCGTATTAGAGATGTACGGCGTGGAGGTGGCCCTAATTAATGAAACTTTTCTTAAACCTAATAAACGTTTAATAATTAAAAATTATATTACTTACCGCACAGACAGAGTAACTCAAGGCGGAGGGACACTAATTTTAATACACAACAGAATACCACACCATTTAAATAAAACAATTTCAACTACCAATATAGAAAACACCTCTATAAATATTCGCACTCAAACAGGCCACATAACTTTAGTTGCAGCATATAATCCGCCTAACAAGCCCTTACTAAACGAAGATTTAAATAAATTAATTGATCAACCATACCCTTTTATTATAGCTGGCGATTTAAACGCCAAACATACGCAATGGCATAGCAGGTATATTAATGTCAAAGGGAACAGACTTGCTCATCACTCCACACTAAATAAATACACAGTTCGAGGCCCGCTCACCCCAACTTTTTATCATGCAAATTTAAATCACCAGCCAGATGTTTTAGATTTAATACTCACTAACATTGAACACTTAAATATTGAAATGGAAGTGCTCCCAGAACTAGATTCAGATCACCTGCCCGTTCATTGTCTTCTGGAAGCGAACATCTTAAAACACCCAAATGCAGTCCTTTGTAAAACACCTGTAGTAGACTGGGAAAATTTTAAAATAGAAACAGAGGAACTATTTGTCAATAATTTGGAAATAACATCAGCTGAACACGTAGACTCTGCCGCGGAACTAATTCAAAGTACGCTAATAAATACTCTTAAAAAACACACTAAATTCCTAAACAGGCGAGAATTCCTTAAACAAGCATTCCCGGAGGCCGACCTCCTACTCACTAATAAACGACACGCGCGACACGTTTATCAAAAACACCGCACTAAAGAAAACAAAGATAAATATTTCTCCTTGAAAAAACAATTAAAAAACACTCTTAACAAATTAAAAATAACTAACTGGGAGAACTTCATGTCTGAACTTTCCGACCATATGAATAAATTTTGGAAAATTTCAAAAATATTAAGAAACAAACATAAAAATACTAATTCTAACCCAATTCAAGCACCGACAGGAGAAATGCTGTACGAACCAGACGATAAAGCAAATGCAATAGCAGATAGCTACGAGGAGCAATTTTCACCTAATAATGATTTAGGGGACCCACAATTCACACAAGAGGTGCTTGAAAACTTAAATAATTTCCAACAGGCCCCAGTAATTTCCAATCCAGATTTAATTACACTTCCCGAATTACTCACAATTGTAAAACGCGTTAAAGAAAATAAAGCCCCAGGACATGATAAAATTACATATAAATTAATTAAAAACCTGCCAGTAAATGCACTCCTTGCCATTTTAAATCTGTTTAATGCTATTTTGACTTATCAACATTTTCCGCAGATATGGAAAACTGCAAAAATTATCACTTTACCTAAACCTGGAAAACCTCCTACAATTCCTACCAACAGACGGCCAATATCTCTCCTTAGTTCCATTAGTAAATTATTCGAGAAATTACTACTTTCAAGACTACAATTTCATTCTGTAGTACACAATATTATCCCGGATACACAATTTGGTTTTCGCTCAGCACATTCTACAGTTCACGCACTCACAAAATTTACTACAGAAACCATGGCTGCCATGCAGAAAAAAGAATTCACAATAGCAGTATTCCTAGATGTCGCCAAAGCTTTCGACAAAGTCTGGATACCTGGTCTGATACAAAAATTAATTTCTTTCAATTTTCCTGATTGTTACATCAAATTACTAACCAGCTATTTTCAGGATAGGAAATTCTATGTTACCATTGACAAAGGCCATTCTTCCACTCGCTCCATCACTGCTGGAGTACCTCAAGGCTCTGCCATTTCTCCATTTCTATACAATATTTATACTGCTGACATACCAATTACTCATTCAAACATCCAAATGTATGCAGACGACACAGTTATCTTTACCCACGACAAAAGTTTACCGTATGCAATCCTACGCACACAACTTCAATTAAACGATCTCGAAATATGGTTCAATAAATGGAAAATTAAAACTAATCCCACTAAATCACAGGCTTTAAATTTTACCAACCGTCGGCTTAATCCAACACGAAATGTAACTTTAAATAACGAAATAATTCCCTATTCAGAAACTGCAACCTACTTAGGATTAACTATCGACAGAAAGCTAAGATGGAATACACATATAAATAAACTCAGGGGGTCGGCATTGGCTAAACTTCACCAACTTTACCCACTACTTAAAAGCAGTAATTTGCCTCGTCACCTAAAAATACTAATTTATGTTTCTACTGTCCGCTCAGCATTCATGTACGGTAACGAAGTCTGGGGTAATGTATCCACCTATTATAAAAATATTCTCCAAGTCATACAAAATAAATACCTCCGCATAATTGGGAACGCCCCTCCCAGGACAAGGACAGTAGAACTGCACGAACGACTAAAAATTCCCTTAATTAAAAACTACCTTGTTTTTCGCAACAATAAATTTTTTCATAAACTCCCACTTCACAACAACCCGGTTATTAAACGCATAGGCGATTATAATCCAGACATAAATAGACGTCTAAAACGCCCTAAAATGGCCGTAGATCTACAATAATTAAGTAAAAAATGAGTACAGACGCGGCCGCTCTCGCGCCGCGTGTCTCTTTGCGCCACAGCTCACAAGTAAATACTATTCTCGGTCCCGGACCGTCAAGAGAATTCCCGGCCAGAGCCGATCCAGCCAACCAGAGCGAAGCACCGACTTCGCTCCCGCACAGCTCGATTTATTTATACAAAAATTCAAACTCACACATAAAGTCAAGACTACACCACATTCAGGCAGAAAATAAATAAATAATATTCCTAATAATTACTAAATGAATTACATTAAATCTAACATACCCTCAAAATCAGGCTGTGTATTGGCTAGAGCCAATATCCAAACCTAACAACTCGAAGCACCGCCTTCGTTTATCCAACCAGACTTCATGCAGCACCTTCCTGGAGTTAGGGCCGCGCTTCTGCGGCCGATTAGCGTAACTTAGGCACTTAATGCACCCATTTTTTTTGGCTTAACTATAAATTTTCAGACAATTCTGATCATTAAGACCCACTATATTCAAAATTTATTTTAATTAACTAGACAGGGAACGAGGCAGGTGGGGGACGCCTGCCTACACTCTCTCCCTTAGAGGGCAGGGAGGGGGGGTGAATCAAAAGGGTACCAAGGAGAGGAGTGGCAACACTCCTCTCCTTCGAGATGACGGCTGGGTTTGCGCTGCAGGCTCAGAAAGACAATTGACAGACGGGAGGAGGAGGGGGCCTTTCCCTCTCTCACCCTCACGCCACTGTATGATGCCAAAAAGGGAGGACAAGAGCCCCTCAAAAGGCTTGTACCTCCCCCGCGCTGAGGGGCTTCGCCCCAGTGATGAAAAGCGGCGGCGGCCGAGCAGCTCCTTGCCAACACAGCCACCGATCCCTCAATGAAGACCCTCCTGCTGGTGCAGGCCCTGACAACCTTCTCCGGGGCCGTTTAATGGGTACACATCCTCCTGCCCCGAACCCAGGTACCCTTTCCATCCTGTACTGGAATGCTAATGGGATAACCACACAACTCTACGAACTTGAGAGAGTTCTGGAGGAGTACGGAGTGGAAGTGGCCTTAATTAACGAAACATTTTTAAAACCTACAAAACGTTGCACTATTAAAAATTACATAACTTACCGCACAGACAGAGTAACTGCCGGAGGAGGAACTCTAATTTTAGTCCATAACCGACTTCAACACCACATAAATAAACCTTCAGAAACCAGCCACATAGAAAATACGTCTATAAATATTCGCACAAATACCGGCCACATAACTTTAGTCGCAGCCTACTGCTCGCCAAATAAACCTCTGCTAAATACAGACCTCAACGAAATAATAAACCAACCGCACCCATTCATTATAGCTGGCGATCTAAATGCAAAACATAAACAGTGGAACAGTAGATATAACAATTCGCAAAGGGGCAGTGTTAAGCGAACACTCACTACAAAATAAATATTTAATCCATGCGCCGATCACTCCCACGCATTACCATGCTAATATCAGCCATCAGCCAGACGTTTTAGATATAATTCTCACTAATATTCCTAATATAAATATTCAACTAAAAGTTCTGCCAGAACTTGATTCTGACCATTTACCTGTACACTGTGTTATTGAAACACATGTTCTAACACACCCAAACCCAGTACTTTGTCGAACCCCGGTCATCAACTGGGAGACATTTAAAATTGAATTAGAGGAAATATTTGAAAATAATAATATAATAATAACTTCTAAAGAACAAATAGACCCCGCGGCCGAAATAATTCAAAATACATTTTTAAACATAGTTAAAAAGCACACCACGTTTTTAAATAGGCGCGAATTTTTAAAACATGCATTTCCGGATGCCGACCTCCTCCTAATAAATAAAAGACAAGCACGCCATAAATACCAAAAATTCCGCACACTTGAAAATAAAAATAAATATTACGCACTTAAAAATCAACTTAGGCACGAACTTCTCAAATTAAAAATACATAACTGGGAACACTTTGTAGCTGATCTCTCTGATAGCATGAATAAATTCTGGAAAATAGCTAAAGTATTAAGAACCACGACTAAAAATACAAACTCTAACCCGGTTCAATCCCCGACAGGTACACTTCTCTACGAACCATCTGATAAAGCTAACGCAATTGCCGAT
>NW_026962397.1:12500-35000 GCF_032445375.1 Bacillus rossius redtenbacheri
ATAGAGGAGTTGAGGGCGAACTATTTGTAAATATAATTGAAGTTTCTTCCTTCTAGGGAATTGAGGGGCCTTAAACATTGGGTATAAAGATCTTAGAGTTCCGAGAGCAATCCTTGTAACTTTAGTAACCTGATGTTTCCAGGTGAGACTCGGGTCGAGAGTTAGGCCTAAATATCGCACCGATTTTTCAAATGGAATTGCTTGATTAAATATTTTGAGTTCGCGATCAGGAACTGTACGTTTTTTTGTTAAAACTATGGTAGTAGATTTGGCGCCATTAATTTTTATGCGCCAGCGAGTGTACCATTGTTCGAGTGACGTGAGCTGCCTTTGGACAATAGTTAGTGCAAAATTTAAATTGGAAGATTGGTAAACTACCGCAGTGTCGTCCGCATAAAGCTGCACATGAGCATGTTCGCGCGGTATATCGGCTGTATACACATTATAAAAGAAGGGAGAGAGGGGTGAGCCCTGCGGTACCCCAGCTGTGAGTTCCCGAGTAGAAGACCTCGCCCCATCTATCGCGACAAAAAATTTTCGGCGCCATAAATAATGGGCCACCAGATGAATATATGTGTCCGGAAAATTAAAAGTCACAAATTTTTTAATTAGGCCAGGAATCCAGACTTTGTCGAAAGCTTTCTCCGCGTCTAGCATAGTTGCTACTGTGAACTTCGCTCGCGAGTTAAATCCATCAGTGGCATCTTCAACAAGCTTGATTAATGGATGAGATGTGGAGTGGCCACTCCGAAAACCGAATTGATTATCTGGGATAATGTTATGTTGGTCGGAATGCTCTTTAAGTCGTTTTAATAAAATTTTTTCAAAAATTTTGCTAGTGCTATTTAAAAGGCTAATAGGGCGCCTATTTTGCGGTAAAGACGCATTTTTCCCTGGCTTTGGAATCGTAATTACTTTCGCGAGTTTCCACTCGGAAGGATAAGTTTTTAAAATAAAAATAGCATTCAAAATATTTAAAAGATATTCGAGTGCTGAAAATGGTAATTTTTTGAGTGATTCGAAATTAATTCCATCAGGTCCGCCTGCTTTATTTTGAGGTCGCGATTGAATTGTTCTTAATAGTTCGTGAATTGTTATAAGTTCCGGCTCTATTTGCGTGGCTGTTTGTAGGTAATTATTTACCGCGACTGTAGTGGTTCGAGTAAATTGAGGGTCGTTTACATCCTCATTCGGCGAAAATTGTTTCTCAAAAATATCCGCGATCGCATTTGCCTTGTCGGCCGCGTCATATTTTATGCCCGTGTCCGTAATTATTGCGGGAGTAGAAATAAATTTATTATTGCCTCTTAATGTGCGCGTGAGGCGCCACATTTGCCGAGGCTGTGTAGCGACTTCCGTTACTAGATTCCCGAATTTATCTATTTTTAATTGTTTAAGTTTTCGAGTAACTTGCGCTTTTAGGCGATTGTATTCCGTCCTGGCTTGCGGTGTTCGCGTTCGCTGATAGTTATTTCGCGCCTGACGTTTTAAAATGATTAAAATATCGACATCTGGATAGTTAATTCTTGTAAATTCTCTTTTGTTCATTAATTTCGTGTGTGTTTTGCGCACGTCTGTAATCGTGTCAGTAAACAATTTAACATGCGTGTCAAGTTCTTCGGGAGTGTTTATCGTCGGTGGTTCAATAAAAATTGTTTCTAAATCATCGCGAAATTTGTCCCAGTCGGTAACTCCGAAAGTTCGGTTAAAAATGGCCGCGCAAAACTGGGCATCAAAAGTCAATTGTATTAATACAGGAAAATGATCGGAGTCTAACTCATCTAATTTTTCGGAAGTAACTTGTGCTCCCGGAATGTTGGTAAAGGCTATATCTAAAATTTCCGGCATGCCCCCATTAGTTGGGTAGCTAGTCGGCGAATTTGGAGCAAAAATTTCGTAATTATTTCGAGCCGCATGCTCAGTTAAATTTCTCCCCGCTGGGTTTGTATTTCTGCAACCCCAGTCTTCGTTTTTACTATTTAAATCACCAGCTATGAAAAAGTGCTGCATTGGATTTATTAGTTTATTTAAATCGCTAATCAATAAAGGCTTGTTCGGTGGTTTATAGACTGCCGACATACAGACGTGCGCATTTTTGTTACGAATATTTATGCTGGTGGCCTCAATGTGCTCTAAGCTAGTTATTTTTATAGGGTGATGATTTATGCCGTGCTTAATGAGAATGGCTGTACCGCCCCCTAGGGTGTCGCGGTCGGTTCTATAGGTTGTATAACCACTGATATTAAAACGATGGTGAGGCCTTAATTTTGTCTCCGAAATTAATGCCACATCTATCCCGTATACGAAAAGACATTGTTCTAATTCGTAGGATTTGGCACGAATGCCATTTGCATTAAAATTAAGGATTTGTAGTGTTTTCCCCCTGTCTACAGCCATTTACTGAAGCACTTTCGCGAGGGCCTCCAGCAAAATGGTCTGACGCTGTTTTGTATTTTGCGCGGCGCGGATGCGAGGGTAATATGGCTCCAAGGCCTGAACCAGGTTCCAGTAATCGCAGAGGCGGAGAATTTCAGCGAGTTCCCCCAGGCCTGTCACGGTTCTAGTTTCGTTTGCTTCTATCTGTGCTGCTGTTCGCTGCTCGCTCTTTTCTACACGCGCCTGAACGATTTCCTCGGCTGTGCGGCGCGGTGCACTGGGCCCAGCGACAGTGGAAGCGAAGGTCGCGCGAGTTTCCTGTCTGCTCGGTTGGCTGCCCTGCGCCCCGGTATGCGTGACGTCAGCGCGCGCAGCTACCTGCCCGGCCACCTGTGCGGGCCGTCGCGTAGGTGCCGGGGGGGGGAAGTTCGCGTGTGTCGCCTCTGGCGCGGGCGCTCGCGGCGCAACACGGGCTGCCTTCTGCGCTGCCTGCTCGGCTAAAATCTGCTTTCTAGCCTCGACGCGGTTTAAATATACCGGGCACTGCTTCCAGGCCGCGGTATGCCCTGTCGCATTACAGTTCGTGCACACTTTAGGCGCCTCCTCGGGGAGTGTGCACTGATCGCGAGGATGCGGGCCCGCGCATCGGATGCACTTAGGGACCTGACTGCAGTTCCCTGTCGTGTGGCCGAAGTCGCCACATCGCCTACACAGTGGGATGTCTTCCGGCCGGTTGCGGTATTTTTCTACTTTAATACCACTTGTGTAGTATAAAGTCTTAATTGAGTAGATGTCCCGCGCACTCGGGGCGACAGTGACAATAAACGATGATGACGGTTCGTAGGATTCACGGCCCGTATTTCTGTCAGTGAACTTGAAACTTAGTTGTTTGACGAACGTGACCTCGAAACCTAAGGCACGAAGTTCTGTTTTGAGAGCCTCCACTGGAGTGAAGCGACTGAGGTTCTTAATTACTACCTTTTCGCCGCGCTCGCTTGGCTGGGAGAAGGTGTGATGCGGAATGTTGTTGGCTCTGAGCCAATTGACGCCTTTTATTTCGTCGGCCTTTGAGTCAAAAGCGACCTTGACCTCTTGCCTCTTAGAAATTGTTAATCGGTTTTTGATACCGAGCTGCGCGAACACAGGCCCGATATTGCCGACCACTTGAGAATTTTTTATTACAAACGGCACTCGTTTGTAACGCGGGGCTTCGTGCCCTTGAGGTTGTTCGCTGCTGCTCGCGCCTGCATTATTTGATTTTCGGACTCGGCGCTTCTGAACAGTGAAGCCCTCGTCATCCTCACTTTCGCTACCGTTTTCGCTAGAGTTGGGGTCCTGCGAAATTACTTTTGTTACACGTCCCTCCGCGGAGCGCGACCAATCACGAGCCGCGGAGCGCTCCGATTGGTCGCGCAACAAGAAGCCAAGAAAACTTTTCACGAAAAAAATTCAGTTCCCGTCTCACTCTCACTCACTCACTCACTCAGTTGTTAGCTGTTCGTGCAGTGAGCATGTAGTTTCTGCGCTGCCACAGAGAGCATATTCAGTTAGATTTCCACCCCCAGTTTTTACGACCGCGTCGTGCGACGGATAGGCTTGTATATATGAGTGTGTGACACCCAGAGGCGCAGCGCCTCGTTGCCTAGCCGCGGCCCTGGCTAACTCAGTCCCAGGGTCGTAGGTCAGTGGGTGCTCCACTCCCTTCCTTTGTGGTAGGCGTTCCGTAATAATTCCCTAGCTTCAAATTTTTTCGTAAAAATGGCAACAGGCCAAGTTAGCCAAATGGACATCACTGCTAGTGACCGAGCAGGCGTTAAAAGGTCCAGCAATGAGCTAGATGACCGCGCGGCTAAATATCTCAGTATAGGTCAGCAACCAGGGCCCTCACATGCCCCCCAGTTGCCAGACAACTGCATGGCAACAGCACCGGCTGACACGGCCTTGCCGGCACCGGTAGCTGTTAGCCAAGGCACACAATCTCAACCTCAGACACAGGCGGACCCCCCCATCTACAAGTCCGCCCCCATAACAGTGTGGCACAATGCAAAAGTGCCCTACGAATGCTTGTACGACAAGCTCGTGCAACACCACATCAAATTCATGGCAAAAAACACTCAGAGGGGTACTATGTACCACTTCGCTTCAGTCCCCATGTATCATGAGGGACTCAGAATCATCTCAGAATCCGGGGTCGAATTCTTCGTAACCCGCGCACCAGAGGACAAGCCCCTCAAGTACGTCCTCAAGGACATTCCTGCCGGCACCAACATCAGCCGCTTCACCAGCGACCTTCTGGCGCAACATGTCCCTGTCGTAGTCATTCATCAAATGTATGACTTCAACAGGCGCGCCCTCAACATGTTCCTGCTGGATGTGCCGCAGGGCAGCGAAGATAAAATCAACCAAATTAAATATGTATTTGGACTCAGAGTACGCATTGTCGACTACCTGCACCCAAATGCGCCATTGCAGTGTGGCAACTGCTGCCAGCTCGGGCATGTGTCTAAGCAATGCCATTTCAGGATCGCGTGCCCCCAGTGTGCAGGGCCGCACAAGCACCAACAGGGCTGCTCAAATCCGCCAAAATGCGTAAACTGCCAACAGGGCCACAATGCCAGATTCAGGGGCTGCCCTGAGTACCTCAAGGCCATGGCACGTCGCCGGCCTAGGGACAGAGGCGCCCCCAATCTGCGGCAGACTGCCCCTAATAATAACTATTACCAACATACAAGACAACCGGGCAGACAAGCACCACAACCACAACACATACCATCTCGACAAGCTAACCATCAGGCGGACAGTGATGGCTGGCAACAAGTCCGCCATGGTCGAAGGGCCAGAAGTCTGCCAAGAGAGCAGCACTGGCCAGCCCAAACCAACAATAGGTTTCAAGGCCTCGACGAGGAAGACTACCCCGATGCACTTGCATGGTCCCCGCGTCAACAACGAGGGCAGAGGCAAAGAAACGCCAGAGCTGCGTACCACAATCACACGCAGCAACCCCAGCAACAGCAACAACGCAGACAAGAGCCACGCAGACCGGCACAGCAGCCTAAGAACAGTGAGCCGCAGCAAACGCGGCTGACTGAACTGCAGGCTGCACTGCGTGAAAATGCCAGGCAAACTGCACCAACTCAGCAACCTGCCCCGGCGCAGCAACATCCTGCCACCGCTGTTGCTGCCGGCCAGCCTGTTCCAGTTCCAGTTGCCCAGCCGGCGCAACCAATAACTGCCAACCTCCCGCTGCCACTGCCCCCAATGGAGGTTACGCAAGCGCAGACAGACACTAACTTCAAGGCGTGCTCAGTGCTTAAGGGCACTCTCACAAAAATTGCCACAACACAACCAATCCACATGGACATAGCCACAAAACTTGTCAACCTCCTCACAGCCTGGTTAGACACTACTGTCCCCCTTGAACACAGAGTCCGCCTTGCAGTTGAGCTCATCACTGCCATGTCCGACGTTGCACATGCACCCACACATTAATCATACCATCACCATCAAAAATATTGCCACATGGAATGCAAACAGTGTCCGCCACAAAACACAGGAGCTAGAGTTATTTCTTCGGGAACACGACATCCACATTTTAGCTCTTACAGAAACACACCTGGCACCCACAGACACATTCAGACTACAGGGTTACATTATACACAGGAAGGATCGCACAGCCCAGGGGGGAGGGGTTGCTCTAGCAATAAAATCCACCATCTTACACCACACTATACAAACTCCAGACCTAGGCATGATGGAGGCAGTAGCAGCCTCAGTCACTATAAATGGCAGGCCCTGCACAGTCATTGCTGCCTATGCCCCACCAGGAAAATCATTAAAAACAGAAAACCTGCAGGCTCTGGCAACATTCACACCCTCCTTTCTGTTGCTAGGGGACCTAAACGCCAAGCACCCCTCCTGGAACTGCGCACGGGTCACTGCAAATGGACACACATTGTTTCGACACCAGGAACAGAGCACATACATGGTGTGCGCTCCCTATCACCCCACCCGCTACCCCACCTCCTCACTCCAGACACCAGATGTACTAGACATAACCATTTATATGAACACAAATTTTATTTATGAACTAGAAGTAATCTACGAGCTTCACTCAGATCATATGCCAGTTATTGCTACGCTTGAAAATACCGACTCGCTAGCAACGCAACCTAAAACAAGCCGCAACTACCATAAAGCAAACTGGAATAAATTAAATAGCTACATTGAAAAACACATTAATCCTGTTGCCATCATTTCCTCCCCAAATGACCTCCAATCCTATTCCGCCTCCCTCACACAGGTAGTTGCGGAAGCCATAAATGTATCTGTCCCACTTTCAAAACGAACAGCTGACCCGGCGACACTTCCACTCTACATAAAGGAGCTCATCACAGACAAGAACCAAGCACGTCGGAGATGGCAGAGAAACAGATGCCCAGCCTTGAAGAGGATTTTTCAACACCTGCAGACAGAAGTAAACAATCAGCTCGCACTTCATAGGGCCAGAGTATGGGACGAGAAACTTTTCAACCTCACCACACAGGACAACTCCCTCTGGAAACTAACCAAATCACTCTCCAAAAAACCTATCACTATCCCTCCTATCCAACTCCCGACTGGAGGCGTCGCCTACACACCCACAGACAAAGTGGCAGCGCTGGCGGACAGCCAAGAACTTGCCTTCCAGCCAAACGTTCAGCCCACAGATCCAGAGCATGAAATACATGTAAATGACCAGGTCAGCCAAATCAGGAACTCACCCCTCCTGGAGGAGCCTGTACTCACCTCTCCTGAGGAAGTGAGGAGAGTAATAAAATCACTAAAAAACAACAAGGCACCTGGCATGGACAAGATACCTACGATCGTCCTAAAACAACTACAGGACCCAGCTCTGCAGGCAATAGCCACCTGCATAAATGGCATACTAAACACCAATACATGGCCAACTGTGTGGAAAAACGCCAAAGTCATCCTACTCCCCAAGCCTGGTAAAGATCCCCGCCTCCCTAACAGCTATCGTCCCATCAGCCTCCTCAATACACTTTCAAAAATAGCTGAGAAAATCCTCACCAGCCGCATCCAACAAAATCTGGAACAAAATCACACTCTCCCTGACTACCAGTTCGGTTTCAGAGCGGGGCACTCAACAACCCACCAACTGGTGCGGATAGTTGAACAGATCACACTATCCTTTGACTGGAGACAGTACACTGCTGCGACATTTCTAGACATAGAAAAGGCCTTCGATCGTGTGTGGCATGAAGGCCTAATCTATAAACTTCACACAGCACACATCCCTGACACATATGTCCGCACACTAGATTCTTACCTACATGAACGACACTTCCATGCCTGCATCCCAGGTGCCACCTCTACACGCCGTACCATCAAGGCTGGTGTACCACAGGGCAGTGTTCTAGGCCCCTTATTATTCAACATCTATGTGGCAGACTTCCCAGCCTTCCCACAGGGGGTAGAAGTAGCGTGCTATGCAGATGATACGATGCTATATTCAAGCTCTGTGAGGCCTGCGGCTGCACTGCAGAGAGTACAGGCAGCACTAAACCTACTGCAGCAATGGTTTACAAAGTGGAAAACTGCAGTCAACGTAGGAAAATCAAAGGCCATTATTTTTACCAAGCGCCATATTCCAGAACATCTGCCACAACTATCACTTTTCAATGCCGCAATCTCTTTCTACCCCTGTGTGGAATACCTGGGTGTACTCATGGATGCCAGGCTTACATGGAAACAACACATTCAAAACAAACGAGCCAAGGCCTATGCGAGGCTCGCGCAATTATATCCTCTCCTAAATCACAAGAGCAGCATCTCCACAACAAACGGTAAGCTTTTATATCAGGCATGTATAAGGCCTATTATGACCTATGCAGCCCCAGCTTGGAGCTATGCCTCCAACACAAATCTCCGCTCACTGCAATCTGCGCAAAATAAAGCTCTCAGAAGAGTCGCACAAGTGCCTATCTATGTCCCCACAGCACTCATACACAAGGAGCTACACATGGACACACTTCAGCGAATATACTTTAAACTATCGTCATCTTTTTATTCCCAATCTGCCACACACTCCAATCCACTCATTCGTAGCCTTGGAAAATATAAACCTGAAGATTCAAGAACACACAAGAGACCAAAACACGTGTTGTGCGAGAAGCCGCCGTAATTCCGCGGCAGCGCACACAAGAAATTCACAACCACCGACCGGAACAGCGCTGATTGGCTGCGAGCGCGCGAGGGGGCGTGGCTCGAGGTAGTCGCGCGCGGTTGCGGACGGTATAGAAAACTTTCACTTAGTTCCATTCCCGTGCGCCCGCGCAGAGAAGTCACTTCAGTTTTCATTACAACTTTTTCTGCACTACACCTAGTGCTTCGGTCTTTTACCATCGAATTTAGCAACTCTCACGCAATCAATCACACCACATTCCAACGATCTTCTGCCTTGTGCTTCGCTACAGTGTATGCAGAGACACCGCCCATAGTGCCTGCAGCCATGTGAGCGGCGCGCCGACAGCAGAGATCGTCAGCTTCTCCCCAAGTTTGCCCTCCACAGCACCCACTGTATATAATTAGTGTTAAAAATTATTTCGCAACGTAAAATTAAATATTCCCAAGTGTTCCTTCCTCCCAGTGTTAGATATTAGTGCTACGATTAATATTCTTTCTCGTCCTAATTTTAGCAACTCCCTTCCCCTGCCACAGCGACTCGCCGACTGCAGAGTACATCATTTTCTCCCCAAGATTGCCACCCCAAAACCCATTAAAAATTATTTAGTGTTACAAAAATTCTTTCGCAACATAAATAAAATTTCTTTCAGTGTTATTTCTTCACAGTGTTAGATTTTAGTGCTACGATTAAACATTTTTTCTCGTCATAAAATCTAACAACCCCGTCCTATGTGTCACAGAGACGCCAACCACAGTGCCTGTGTCAGGTCCCCACTGCACGATCTCCTGTAATTTCGCAGCATGAATCATCATGTGCTGTGTACTCTTACGTTTATGTTATTTTAGTTGCAGGTCGCGCCGACGGACTGGCGCACTCGGCGTTGCTGAGACCAATCTTCAAATTCCATGTTCCTGCCATGTACAAGTAACCAGGTTACACCAACATAACGCATCTGGCCATCCCAGGCAGATGCGTTATACCTTATCCAATTTTCCCCCTCCTCCCCTCTGGGATATCCGGGCGGACATTTTCACTACCGGGTAGCAGGTTTCCTCCAGTGCGATCGCTGGTTTACTGCTGCCAACCCATTTGCTAAACCCCTATGCCTGCCGGAGCACTAATTCCCGTGCTCCTGCAGTCTTGCTTCGCGCCAGACGCACGTCGCCGCGCTACTCCCCCCTCCCCCGCAGGAGTGGGGAGTGGCACTGGCATTTTTTCAGTATTTAAAGTAAGCGTATAGGTCCCACCTGGCACGCATAAATTTCCTCTCGTCACATCACTCCCATTTTTATAGGAGGGCCCACAATCACTTCGGTTGTGTGGGACTGGCTTTAGCGTGGAGGGGCTATTGCAAAAAAAAAAAAAAAAAAAAAAAAATTCCCGTCTCACTCATCTAGCGACAGCGGCACAGCTCAGACCTACGATGCCCCCCAAGACGAGCGGTAAGGCAGCCAAAAAGGCGGGCAAGGCCCAGAAAAACATCTCGAAGGGCGACAAGAAAAAGAAGCGCAAGAGGAAGGAAAGCTACGCAATCTACATCTACAAAGTGTTGAAGCAAGTTCATCCGGACACTGGCATATCATCTAAGGCCATGAGCATCATGAACAGTTTCGTGAACGACATTTTCGAGCGCATCGCGGCAGAGGCCAGCCGCCTCGCCCACTACAACAAGCGCTCCACCATCACCAGCCGCGAGATACAGACGGCCGTGAGACTGCTGCTGCCCGGGGAGCTGGCCAAGCACGCTGTCAGCGAGGGCACCAAGGCTGTCACCAAATACACCAGCTCCAAGTGAGCAGGTCTGGTGTGCACATGCTTACATAAACGGTCCTTTTCAGGACCAAGAACATGATCATGAAAGGAAATGCTTCTGCTGCTGTTCTACAATTCCCTCAATCCCTATGATAGTAAATGTAAGCTTAACCAAGGCAGAAATATTTTCATTAAAAAAAGTCTTTAAGACGCATGGTTTACTGGCTGAGATATATATATATATATTTTTTTTTTTGCTTACTTCTGTGGTCATTAGTACATTGCTACAAATATATTTATATATATAAAAAAATAAATAAAAAAATCCTTTCTATTTAATTTAGTTAGATCATATATCAATATTAATGGCAAAGACCAGTTGCATCGATTCACTTTGAAAATAATTCCATTTGTGCTAAAACTGGACACAGTAAAAAAAAAAAAAAAAAAAAAAAATATATATATACACACACACACACACACACACACATAATTCGAATTCATATTATGCTTAACTGCGTTTGAATTTGCAATCATGCACAAGATGTTTTGTACTTCGAAGTAAAAACAACATAATGTACTATTTAACTACCCACAGTACAAATGGATCCAAAAAAAAAGTGAATTTTCATGCAGACGAAAATGCTTACATTTATTCTATTTATATTAAGTACCCATTACTAACAGCTTATACTGGGTGGAATACAACAGTTGACATGATTTTACTTATATGGCAATTTAATATTTAACCAAAATTAATGGTAAACTAATATTTTAAAGTGTCATTTATGGCCCCTTACCTTCAGCATGTTTGCTTCCTTGCACACAAACGAGGACAAACACATCACCCAACTGAAAAAAAAAAAAAAATTTCACTTGCATCACAAATAATTTAAAATTTTTCACCACATGAAGTAAATATTTCGCAATAAAAAAAAATATAGCCCTAGGACTCGTGTGCACACCTTTTCTTCCCCACATCGCACACGCAAACAAAACTTCCAAATTATTACAAAATCACTCGATTATTATACATACATAAACACACATGTATTTTCCGAATAAGTGAGAAATGCAGGCCGATGAAAGTCAAATTTCGTTTCGGAAATTAAATCTCGCACAACTACCGACACATAACCAAACTTGCGTACATTTACATAGCATTAACCCTCTAAATAATAAACAAATGAAAGCAGAAAAAACAACATCGCTACCCACCGCGCGCGCTCCTGGCGGCGGGAGTAGGAACTACTTTGCACACAGACCGACATAGCCCCCTGCCAAAAACAGTAAAATAAATAATATATATAAGTCTTTTGGCGGGAAAAAATTTCTCAACCGCCTGGGAGCACCCTAGTGTGTGCCTGTCTTTAGGTTATGTTACTTTTAACTTCATTTTCTACAGGCAGACGCGAGGGTGCTCGCCCATTATTTTTATTTTTTTAAATTCTTTCCTACCTTTGGTGTGCCATGCAAGAATTTATCGTCAAAATGGCGGCCCCGAGTGCAAATTTCTCGTCTGCACTGCTGGCTGGATGATTATGTGATGTTTTGAAGGAGGGTGTTTTTTTTTTTGTTTGGATTTTGTGTGAGGGGGGGAGGGGGCTGGGCTAGCTTTTTTTTTTTTTTAAATTTTCTAAACATTCATCTCTTATGTAACAGTGTTCAGCATTAAAAAATTTAAAAGAAGAGGCACTTACTCATCAATTTCAAAACAGCCTATGAAGAAAAATAAAAAAAATTTAAATTCATTCCAGTTTTATACATTCATGATTTGATCACATGTATAACTTTTCTTTTTTATTACCTTATTTAATTTTATTATTATTACTACTATTGCTGCTACAACCTAGAAGATACCTCAGTGATACTAATACCTGCTGGTAAAGTTAAAGGTTTCACCTTTCTTTCTTTAAACATATCACAATACCTTTCTTGAGTTAAATATTATCTAATGGCTTTAAGAAGTTATGGTAATGTTCATCAGTTATAGAGTGTGGGTTTGTGTGTGTGTGTGAGAGTGTATTTTGAAGAGGGCTTTGGTGGTTGGGATGGTGAGGGTGGTGGGTGTTGTGTGTGGGGAGGGGGGGGGGGGAAGTAAAAGAGTGTTCATTACACGATTTCTCCTGTTGTTTGTAACAATCACACCTGGTATAGCTATTTCGAGTGGCAAATACAAACTGCAAAAAAAAAACATCTATATCATTGCCAACGGCCATATCACGATGAACACACCGGTTCTCGTCCGATCTGGTTGTAGTGCGCGCGAAAATCGGTGCCGCGATTTCCGCAATTTTTCGTATATAAAGTGCCGCGAGTGCTATTTTCGGGTGTGATTCGTGTTCCTCAAACACCTGTGCATGCGCACAATTGAAGGTAAGACGCGGCTTTGCCGAAAAACATTATAAACAGTGTTTAAAATATTCGTTAATGTATGTAAACAAACAATCTAGTTCAACCATAGAGCATGACTCTCATAGAAGCAATCTTTCGGGCGGGTGTGTTCCCATATCGACTTCTATTACTGATAAATTAATTGGAGCACCCCATACCTCTTCTGAAAGCAACATGGCGACTTGTATTAATATAAATACAAATAATTTAAATGATATGGATAACTCTAACCAAACCATGTACGAACTGTACTGCCCAGCAATGGGGGTAACTGTTGACAACGATTCTGTTTTCGGACATTTCGGCAACTTATTTCAAGTCGGTGTCCAAGACGACAAGAATATAATGTGTCGCATCCATTTGAGGCCCATTGAACAGGACGATCTGTCTCAACACCCATTTATTATTGCTGATAGAAAAACCTATCAACCCAGATTTTTTCATAAAGACCAAGAAATCCCAGACATTATTTGCGAGGATGATTTTCACAAATATTTCGTGTGCTACCAGGAAGAGCACATGTCTCGATCACCAACCAGCCCCGCTGCTGACCGCCAGAGTCCCCCGGGGGTTCGAACACCGCCACCAGCACAGGGTATCCCCAACATGGAGTGGCAGGAAGTCAGCAGAGGGGGAATCAATAAAAGGTGCTTCGCCCAAATGGACAACAGCCCAAGCAAGGACCGAGCAACAAAAACAAATCGTTACCACACACTGAGCGAGGAAGAGGACGACTTCCAGACAGCGACAGCTCAACCTGATGCACCTGTCAACCCCCCCAACACAGTTACACCCACGCCCACCTCGCACAGTACCACCAAGGCACATAAACCTCCGCCGGGCAAAGCTGGCCCAGCGATACCAGAAAAATTTGCCCCCAACAAGTTCCCGATGCCACCTGTGACGGTGAAAACTGGCATGAACCAGGCGTTCCACCAATACAAGCCGGCTCTCAAACAGTTAATGAAAAATGACTACGCCATCATTGTGACAAAGCACAATGTAAAGATAAAGACTGCCACCATCCCAGACCAGGAAAACCTAATAAAATTCCTTAAAGAAAAGAACTTTGAATGTTTCACACACCCGCGCCCAGACCAAAGGAACTCTCGATTTGTCATCCGAGGACTGGATGTCGACTACGACCAGGACGAGCTTGCTGCCCAAGTACGCTCCCTCGGTCTTGATGTTGCATCAGTGAAACGGATGGACCGGCGTACTCCAACTGGGGAGGACATCCCAGTGCCGCTGTTCCTCATTTCGCTCAATGGAACTGCCCAGCTATCCCCCATCCTCGGCCGCCACTACCTGGACCACATGGAGGTCAGGTTCGAGGCCTACCGAGGACGCCAGGAAATTCAACGCTGCGTGCAATGTCAACGCTGGGACCACTCCATCCACCTCTGCTGGATGAAGCCCAGATGCGTGCGGTGCCCGGGCGCCCACCCTTCCACGGAGTGCCCCAACGTTTCAGATGCCCCACCACACTGCGCCAACTGCGCGGACCATGACCTCCCGGCCAACATGCACATCGCCGCCTCCAAGGACTGCCCAGTCAGGCTGTCCATGCTGAATGCTAAGGTAAACCGCACAGCACAGCCACAACAAAAACTGCCCACCACCACCAGCTTCCCCCCACTTCCTCCCCCAAGAAACACATTCGCAAGCCAACTGAAAACATTCAAAACACAAGCAATAACCACACCAACCCACGACACACCACTGCCACAAGCCACTCAACTCCCAGCTCGCGTCACTCGCGTTCCTTCTAACTCAATGCCTCGTCATGCCAGTTACAATCATCCACCCCCTAAAAATCAACAAGCTAATGCTGAACCCAATGTCCTAAACGAATTTGCCGAATTGATTAAGTTAATTAAAGACCTCAACTTGCTGAAATGGGTTCCCTTTTTACTAGATGCCATCCGGAAATTTAAATCATCGCAGAACCAAGACGAGAAGTGCACAGTGATTTTCTCCGTCCTTAGTGCAATTGCCAATGCCCTCCCTTAAAATCATTATCTGGAATAGCAACAGCATCGCCAACAAGGCAGCCGAGTTCAATCATTTCATTTCACTCCACAAACCAGACCTGGTGTTCTTGGCGGAAACCTGGCTCAGGGCTGGCGTTCCGTTCACGGTGCCGGGATATGTGACGCATCGGGCCGACCGGTTGGGTGGCAAACAGGGGGGCGTGGCTCTTCTTGTGCGCCAAGCTTTGTCGCACCATAGGCGCCAAACGCCTCAATTGCAGCACATGGAAGCGGTAGCAGTTCGGCTGCATACGAACCCCACGCCCTTTACTGCCGTGGCCACTTACATCCCACCAACCACTCCATTCCCGGCAGAGGACCTCACCAGCCTTCGCCGGCTCGACTCACGCATCATACTGGCGGGTGACTTCAATGCCAGGCACAACTCCTGGGGCTGTCTCCGCAACAATTATAAAGGTATCGCCCTCCGCAAATACCTGAAGGAAACCACCTTAGTACTACATGCCCCTGACACGTTCACGTACCACCCACACTCCCATACTGGCAGCCCCAGTGTACTGGACCTGGTGATAGGCACATGCCTACCCAGAGTCAATCCCCTCAAAGTCTGCACCGACCTGACATCAGACCACTACCCTGTCATAGGGACAATTGACACCACAGTCACCCCTACTTCCACAAACACCATCTACGATTTCAAACAAGCTGACTGGAAAATGTATCGAACAGCTATGGACCAGCAGCTAGATCTGCAACATAAAGCCCGCACAAAGGAGGAACTTGACCAACATGTTCTTCACTTTGCTGACACCATTATCACCTCAGCCGCCCTCCATATCCCCAAAGTAAAACCGCACCCACTTGGAATACCACTCCCAGCCCACATCAAGACACTCATCTCGTACCGCAACAGGGCTCGGAGCCGATGGCAGCGTACCCGCCTACAGCCAGACAGGGACGACTACAATGCTCTGTTCCGACGGTGCAGAGTGGCCGTTGCTGAATGGAGGTCGGCGGGCGAAGTCAAAAAGCTCGACGCGCTGTCACTCGCAAATGGTTCGGTCTGGCGCTTCGCGCGCAGTCTCCGCGCCGCCAGGTCATCGATCCCGCCCCTAGAGGTGGACGGTGGCATGGCGGAGTCGGCGACTGACAGGGCGGAGTGCATGGCAAACCACTTTGTGAACTCATTCGCACCAGCACCCATACCACCTCACATCTCCAAGCTCCCCACACACTATCAACCCCCTCCGCCCCCAACGCCAGGCTCCCTCAAGACAGCTACGCCCAGGCAAGTGAGGAAGGAGATAGACCGCGTGCGTCATAACGCCGCTCCAGGCCCGGATGAAGTCACCCCACGCCTCCTCAAATCCATCTCACGCAAAGCACTCATCTACCTCACCAACATAATCAACAGCATTCTCATTTCAGGTCACTTCCCACGTCCATGGCGTGAGGCCACGGTAGTACCCATATTCAAGGGAAAAGGTGCATCCAATCGGCCGGCATCGTACCGTCCCATCGCCCTGCTCTCAGTGATATCAAAGGTAGCGGAGCGCATAGTTCTGGCCAGGCTGGAAGCGGAAGTAGCCCGGCTACAACCGCTGCCTGAATTCCAGTTTGGCTTCCGACGTCACTTATCAACACAACACGCATTAGCTCACGTCACCGACCAAATCACCCTCAGTTTCACACAAAGGACCCATACCGGCATGGTGTTGCTAGACCTGAGTCGTGCATTCGATACTGTCCACCATCACGCCCTAATCCTCAAGCTGGCCTTTCTGGGATTAAACCCTGCTCTTCGCTGCATCCTTCACTCTTTCCTGGAAGCCCGCACGTTCTGCGTACGGGTGGAAGGGTCCACTTCATCCTCTAGAGAGATCACTGCAGGAGTCCCTCAAGGGTCCACGCTCTCTCCCCTATTATTTTCCCTATATTCTCATGACATTCCCAAGCCCCCCGAATGCACGATTGTCATGTACGCGGATGACACCGCGCTGATGGTTAGACACCATGACCCCGTCCTTATTAAAGCCAGGCTGACCGCGGCCATCAACATAGTTAATCATTACTTTATGTCCTGGGGCATTCTCCCTAACCCCGCCAAAACCGAAGCCATTTTCTTCACCAGGCGACGCCCCCGCCTGCCACCCACACTGTTTGTGGGGGGCGCAGTGATAAAATGGAGCGATTCAGTGAAATACCTCGGTGTCACACTGGATCGCACATTGCGCTTCTCCCCGCACTTTTCGTCTGCCACTGCCCGGGCCTATCGCGCTTTTAACTCGATCTCCTCCCTCCTCCGCCCCCACAGCCCCTTGCCTGACCAGGACAGAGTGCGCCTCTTCAAGGCGTACATTGTCCCTATTTTACTGTATTCCTCTGTAATATTTGCCCATGTCCCCGACATCCGATTCCACCAAATAAAAACATGTTTCAATAAGCTACTCAGAGCAACACTCGGGAAATACAGACATGTAACTAACACACAATTACACGACCTTGCAGGCACACTATCACCACGCCAACTAGTCATTAAATACACAGACAAATTTTTCACAAAAGCATCACAACACCCGTCTACACTCATACAGAACATTGGACAACACAACATCACACGACCACACCCACATAAACTAATTACAGACTACCACCCAGGCAGGCCACCCTGACTGGGCAGAAGAAGAAAATCCTCCAACCAGCCACAAAAGTGTACAGTGCTACGGACATCCACCAAAGTGCCGTGCATCGAGACTGCAAATGAACGCCAACCAAAGCGACATAGATTCAAAAGTGCAACTTATGTAATATAGTGTACAATAGTGTAATATATAAGCTGCAAGCATAACTAAACCTACTCCCAAACTGTTCAGTGAAAAATATGTAACTATGTGTATGTAAATATCAATAATAATTTCTCTGTAAATATATTTCAACGTGTATGATCATCAGAAAACATTGAGCCCACAGGCTCCAGAACATTACGGAGGTTTTTTTAAACTTTTCCTCCTAAAAACAATTATTAAATAAATGTAAATGTATATAAGAAGTGTTGTATAATGTCTATAAACTATGGAAAAAGAGCACAATGTGCTGGCGTTCCACTATGTATACCTATGTAAATATCAATGTATGCAAACATCGCAATAAAAAGCTTTTGAATTTGAATTTTGTCCGATCACCGAAGTTAAGCATCGTCGAGCGTGGTTAGTACTTAGATGGGTGACCGCTTGGGAACACCACGTGCCGTTGGCACTACTATTTTGCACCCTACAGAAAAAAATTTTTTTTTAAAAATTTCAATTTTAAATTTTTTTTTCCCCCACAATCACCACATTTCCCCCCCCCCCCTAACACACACACACACACACACTCACTCTCTCTCAATCAATCAATCAATCAATCAATCAATCAATCAATCACTCACTCAATCACTCACTCACTCACCCACCCAGCAGCAGCTGTGAATCTTTGCATGTGTATACCTCATACAAAATTCAAAGTGAAAAAATAAATAGATAAGTGTATATGTATGTATGTATGTATGTATGTATGTATGTATGTATGTATGTATATATGTATATATATATATATATATATATATATATATATATATATATATAAACACACACACACACACCTATTTTGAAGTTTCTCTGTTTCAGTGGGCAGTTATGTATAATAATGAGAGATTCAAAAAGACGTTGATAACAATGTCATCAATGCCTGTTTAGTGTGCTCATTTGTTGGATGGTCGGCAGCAATACTAGAGGTGGTACAGCTGTAACCTGTAAAATTGTACCTGCAATGTGTTGTGTATGGAAAAAAATAAAAATTATATCATCTAAATTTTTGTTATCCAACAATAACCTTCCCATCAATGCATGATGTCACAGTAGCCATAGCTCTACTCTTTCTGCCATATAACATTGGGGGAAAAAAAAAAAAAAGGAGCTATTAGAATAATAACAAAAGATAAAAAATCATCTAACTGCAGACCAAAATTCAAAAAACTTAAAGTCCTGACTGCCATAAATGAATACGTTCTAGAAACTTTTTATTCATTCTTAAGAAAAAGAAGAAAAAAAAAATTATTTTTTTTTTTTTTTTTTTTTTTTTTTAGATATTCGCACATAGGTATAACACCAGAAATGCTAGTAAATTGAGGATAGTTGAACATAACACTAGGCGATTTGAAAATGGACTAAATTACTTGGGAGTAAAACTTTACAACTTAATATCACAGAAAATAACTAAAACAATTTACCAGTATTAAAAAAAAAAACAGTAAAAAAAATTCTTCTAGAATATCCTACCTACCCTCTGAAGCTATTCTTTAATTTGATTGATAATAGAGAAATTGAACTGTTAATTTGTTGAATGGACTTGTGATAACAGCTGCTTCATGTTTTGCATAAAGTTAAATTGTGTAACATGTTATGTATTTTTTTTTTTTGAAATTTTTTTTCTTGGTAACTTGCATCATGTAAATATTAATTGTCTGCACATACATGTTCTATATCCCGGAGCCTTGACTCCACGTGGGATCAACAGAACAAAAATACAAAAAAAAAAAAAAAATCCAGCTCACTAATCTAGGTGCATTTTGCTAACAATATTTGGAATATATATATATATTTTTTTTTGTGTAACATGCAAATTCTGTATTATTCTGCACACATTATTTATAATCTTCTATCATTTTCTTAGATAATAACTATTAATTCATAAAATAGATTGTGTGTGCATAACCTCCTGGAAACATTTGCACTTACCTCCTACTTTACTTTTTCATTTAAGCAATCCTATTCGCATGTATACACTTAGGTTGCAGCATCGAAATTGTGTAAAATTCAAAGTGTGTATTGCCTGAAAAAAAAAAAAAAAAAAAAAAGACATACCAAATATTTGCATACAGCGACACACTACATATTTGCACACAGTGGAGTTTTGCGGTAATTAACCTAGCACAATTTACCACACGCAATCACACGCCCGCGATGAGATAACACACTCGCTGTTTTCCTGTTGACCGGCACGAGGAGTAAGAAAAATTGATATTTACACGAGCACACACTCCCACACTAGTCACAACGTCGGTCATCAAGTTGTGTTGAAAATTCCTGTAGCCTCTGTTTTCCCAAATGATTTCACTTAAAATTTCATTTAACAAGACCATAAACAAATTTACAATACTAATTTCTTAAACAAACACTTCAGCGAACAAGTGACTGTCGCATTCATTACAAAGCTTACAACTTAACAGATGTTTCCGATGTGAAATAAAATAAGAAAATGTTTTACAACCAACCTAGAACATTTAGTCAAAACGTTTTTGTCCTGGTTTATGATTATTTTCCGTGACATGAATGTTTCAAAACTAATAAAAATACGAATGCAGCCAAATATAATGAAGTTAGCACATAAAAGACGACTTAAAATATTTCATTTTTCGAGAATTGGCAGAGCAAGAACGCACAGGTCCAACGGAAATTTCTTTAAAGATAAACGACCATCGGACAAAAACACCCCCTCCCCTCATCCTCAAAAATACGTGAATAATATACTTTTTCAATTATATTTTTATCGTTTTTTTTTTTTTTTTTAATATACTCATTAAAACTTCAAAATAAGCAGGTACTCGTGTGTTTTTCTCTCTACAATGTACCTGATCTCGGTGCGTAAACCTACATCATTTAGAGATGGAATTAATGTACACATACAAGTAAAATTTTGTTCCATTGTAAAATTGAGAGAAAGAAGGTTTTCCAAACGCATTAAGTATGGAGACTTTAAATAAGATTACGAGCTTATAAATGTTTGCAACGAAATAAAGTGACCATGTATCTGCAATTTCAAAAATATTTTTGCTCTGCTAACCTCACATGCAAGCAAGTAAAAATAACCTCACAACTTACTTACCTCTCTCAATTTCGCAGTACCAAAACATAGAAGGGATAAATAGGATAGTTTTTATTCGAAATCCTGCAAGAGTTTTAATTTTTATTAAAATATTTCTCCAATGTAGCATGTGTGTGGAATACTTCATCAGCAACTTGCATCTGCACCTTGAGTGAATTGAAGGGCAGCCAGTTTTAAAAGCTAAACAGAAACTGCACTCTTGAGAATGCATCAGATCCAAGTGAAATGCTTGTTGTGTGTACAGTTAAAAGTTTTATTATTCACACAATGAAAATGTAAACAAAATTTACTCACAATAATAATCACATCATCCTTGGAGGTGCACGAAGAAAGCCATTCCAGGTGGCACTGAACAAGGTGATTTGCTAGTGCTTCCACAGCAAACAGCCTTCATGAAATTATCTCCACATTTTCAGCATACTATACACTAAAGTATACCTAAGTTAATTTAACCATTTTCAAGTGATTCCAGCACAAATTACGTATTTGATTCCTTGAATAACATCTGCAAATGAAAAGTTCCCTGTTTGGTGTAGCAGTAAATTTAAACAGCTCGCAGTGCAAATTAAACAGTGCAGCTGCCATAAAAAAATGACACTATTAGTGGAACTGCCCATTATGTCATCGTAGACTGCTGACATTTAGAAAACATTGAAAAATCAGTGCTAAAGAAGCCCTACATTACTTTCGCTGTCCAAAGTGCGCTGCTCCCTACGTGAGCAAGGCATCGAGAATTTTCTGAACCGTCCGCAACCAGAAAATTGGGTAACCAGATATTTGCAGGCAGCTTCCCCGAAGAAAGGCAAGGCTGCGTCGAAGAAGCCACGAGCCAAGCCCGCGCACCCGCGCACATCTGAAATGGTGGCCTCTGCGATCAAGAGCCTCAAGGAAAGGGGCGGCTCATCACTGCAAGCCATCAAGAAATACGTCGCCTCTACCTACAAAGTAGATGCGGAAAAGCTGGCACCTTTCATCAAGAAATACTTGAAGGCAGCAGTGGCTAGCGGCGAGCTTGTCCAAACCAAAGGCAAGGGTGCGTCTGGCTCCTTCAAGCTGGCTTCAGGGACCACCGGTGCTCCGGACCAGCCCAAGGCTCCAAGCGGCAAGCGTGGTGCAGCTGCCCCTAAGGAAAAGAAGCGATCCGTAGCCAAGAAGGCAGCGGTGGGCAAGAAACCAGTCAAGAAGACTCCGCCTACAGCAGAAAAGAAAAAAAAGGCAGCAGCTGCAACCCCCAAGCCCAAGAAGGCACCTTCAAAGGCAAAAAAGGTGTCCAAACCTCCCACGAAGAAACCCCGTGCTCCAAAGCCAAAGAAGGTTGCCCCAAAGAGCAAGTCGCCCAAGAAAGCAGCCCCAAAGCGGAAATGAAGATGCCAGCAGGACCGCTGGCACTTTCTGTGGCACTGTACCACCTTATCGGCCCTTCTAAGGGCCAACAATACTAGTCATGAAGGTATCAGTTGTTGCAATCATTGCCTCCTATAGCCACACCTCTGCCGTTAGGTAAAATTCTGGTTAAAAAATTTCTTATGGTATTTGAAGCGGGGGAAATAAATAAATAAATAAAGAAATTTATCAATTACATTGTGTGTATAGTTTAGGTGCAAAATTATTTAAAGTTTTTAAGCAGGAAAACGTCTTACAAACATCTCACTCTTATTTCAGCATATATATATATATATACACATATATACACACACACACACACATATTTTTTTTGTAAGGATTAGGTCTCAGGGTATTAATGGTGAACTTTATGCTGCTGCTGCTGCTGCTGCTGCTGCTGCTGCTGCTGCTGCTGCTGCTGCTGCTGCTGCTGCTGCTGCTGATGGTGCTGCTACTGCAGACAGGCACTGTTTGAAGAGTTTTTATTTCCTA